>NW_027003691.1:152500-162673 GCF_036934945.1 Oncorhynchus masou masou
CTCTCTCTCTCTCTCCTTTTATCTCTCTCTCTCTCTCCCTTTATCTCTATCTTTCTTTCCCCCTCCTGAAATCACTCTCTCACTCTCTCTCTATATCTCTCTCCCACTCTTTTCTTTTCCTCTCGCTATAATAATCCCTCCCTTGACTGTTTTGATCTATTTCCTCATTCTTTCTGTTTATTTTACCCCCCTCTGTGTGCATTCTAGCTCTGTCTCCCACTGTTCTCCCTCAGCTCTCTGTCTCTCTCTCCGTCTCTCTCTCCGTTTCTCTCTCTGTCTCTCTCTCCGTCTCTCTCTCCCTCTGCTCTCCGTCTCTCTCTCCGTTTCTCTCTTCCTCTGCTCTCCCTCTGCTCTCCGTCTCCCTCTCCCTCTGCTCTCCGTCTCCCTCTGCTCTCCGTCTCCCTCTGCACTCCGTCTCCCTCTGCTCTCCGTCTCCCTCTGCTCTCCGTCTCCCTCTCTGTCTCTCTCTCTCTGTCTCTCTCTCTGTCTCTCTCTCCCTCTCTCTCTCCGTCTCCCTCCCTCTGTCTCTCTCTCCGTCTCCCTCTGCTCTCCGTCTCCCTCTCTCTGTCTCTCTCTCCGTCTCCCTCTCTCTGTCTCTCTCTCCCTCTCTCTCTCCGTCTCTCTCTCCGTCTCTCTCTCCGTCTCTCTCTCCCTCTGCTCTCCGTCTCCCTCTCTCCGTCTCTCTCCCTCTGCTCTCCGTCTCCCTCTCTCCGTCTCTCTCTCCCTCTGCTCTCCGTCTCACTCTCTCCATCTCTCTCCCTCCCTCCGCTCTCCATCTCTCTCTCCCCATCTCTCTCTCTCTCTCTCTCTCCTCTCTCTCCCTCTCTCTCCGTCTCTCTCTCTCCGTCTCTCTCTCCGTCTCTCTCCCTCTCTCTCTTTCTGCTCCCCATCTCTCTCTCCCTCTCTCTCCGTCTCTCTCCGTCTCTCTCTCCGTCTCTCTCTCTCCGTCTCTCTCTCCGTCTCTCTCTCCGTCTCTCTCTCCGTCTCTCTCTCTGTCTCTCTCTCCATCTCTCTCTCCCTCTGCTCTCCGTCTCTCTCTCCGTCTCTCTCTCCATCTCTCTCTCCGTCTCTCTCTCCCTCTGCTCCCCGTCTCTCTCTCCGTCTCTCTCTCCCTCTCTCTCTCCCTCTGCTCCCCCGTCTCTCTCTCCGTCTCTCTCTCCCTCTGCTCCCCGTCTCTCTCTCCGTCTCTCTCTCTCCGTCTCTCTCTCCCTCTGCTCCCAGTCTCTCTCTCCGTCTCTCTCTCCCTCTGCTCCCAGTCTCTCTCTCCGTCTTTCTCTCCATCTCTCTCTCCCTCTGCTCCCCGTCTCTCTCTCCGTCTCTCTCTGCCTCTGCTCTCCGTCTTTCTCTCCGTCTATCGCTCTGATGAGACACATACGCATGTACACACACACTGCCCCGGCAGGCAGTTACTATAGTACTTACTATAGAATTCTGTAGTAAACAGTAGTATTCTGTGGAATACTATACTACAGTACAGACTGTTGTATCCCTCGATCAGGTGTGGTACTTATATATAATGTTGTAGTATACTATTGTCAATTCTACAGTATTATCCACAACTAAACACTGTAGTAAATACTGCATTAATGTCCGCAAAAACACTACAATCAGCAAAAACAATACATTCATTACCATAGTATATACAACAGTTTTCTTTTACTACAGTATTTATACTGTAGTTCACTATAAATACTACAGTAATTACTACTGTATTGATTGCAGTGTTGTTGCTGACTTTAGTCTGCAAAATCAATACAGTGAATACTATAGTATTTGACCTTAGAGAACCGTTTTATGTCTCTATTTTGGTTTGGTCAGGGTGTGATGTGGAGTGGGCATTCTATGTTTTGTTTTCTATGTTTCTTTATTTCTATGTTTTGGCCGGGTATGGCTCTCAATCAGGGACAGCTGTCTATCGTTGTCTCTGATTGGGAATCATACTTAGGTATCCCTTTTCCCTCCTTTCAGTGTGGGTAGTTGACTTTGTGAGGGGCACTATAGCCTGTGTCAGCGTCACGGTTGTGTCTTCATTTCTTGTTTTGTTGGCGTCATTTTAAATAAAAGAAAATGTCCTTGAATGACGGTCGTGACAAGTATAGTCTGCAAAATCACTTCAGTGAATACTACAGTAGTCAGACAATAGCCTCTTGGTGACTGAGGAATCAACAGTGTGTTTCTTCATCATCTTAACCTCTTGGTGACTGAGGAATCAACAGTGTGTTTCTTCATCATGTTAACCTCTTGGCGACTGAGGTATCAACAGTGTGTTTCTTCATCATGTTAACCTCTTGCTGACTGAGGTATCAACAGTGTGTTTCTTGGTCATGTAACAGTTTGTAGACCTACATATCGTCTTTGCTCCAAGGAGGCAAGAGTCACCGACATCACATTATACTGTTTATCAATGTATTTATCTTGGTTTGACTGTGAGGTGATGACATTATGGTACAGTTATGTTCTTCAGCTACCTTCTATCTACCATAATGATATATGGTACAGGAAGACCTTCTACCATAATGATATATGGAACAGGAAGACAAGACCTTCTATCTACCATAATGATATATGGAACAGGAAGACAAGACCTTCTATAATGATATATGGAACAGGAAGACAAGACCTTCTATCCACCATAATGATATATGGAACAGGAAGACAAGACCTTCTATAATGATATATGGAACAGGAAGACAAGACCTTCTATCTACCACAATGATATATGGAACAGGAAGACAAGACCTTCTATAATGATATATGGAACAGGAAGACAAGACCTTCTATAATGATATATGGAACAGGAAGACAAGACCTTCTATAATGATATATGGAACAGGAAGACAAGACCTTCTATCTACCACAATGATATATGGAACAGGAAGACAAGACCTTCTATCCACCATAATGATATATGGAACAGGAAGACAAGACCTTCTATCTACCATAATGATATATGGAACAGGAAGACCTTCTACCATGATGATATATGGAACAGGAAGACCTTCTACCATAATGATATATGGAACAGGAAGACAAGACCTTCTATCTACCATAATGATATATGGAACAGGAAGACAAGACCTTCTATCTACCATAATGATATATGGAACAGGAATACCTTCTACCATGATGATATATGGAACAGGAAGACCTTCTACCATAATGATATATGGAACAGGAAGACAAGACCTTGTATCTACCATAATGATATATGGATCAGGAAGACAAGACCTTATATCTACCATAATGATATATGGAACAGGAAGACAAGACCTTCTATTTACCATAATGATATATGGAACAGGAAGACAAGACCTTCTATAATGATATATGGAACAGGAAGACAAGACCTTCTATCTACCATAATGATATATGGAACAGGAAGACAAGATCTTCTATCTACCATAATGATATATGGAACAGAAGACAATACCTTCTATCTACCATACTGATATATGGAACAGGAAGACCTTCTACCATGATGATATATGGAACAGGAAGACCTTCTACCATAATGATATATGGAACAGGAAGACAAGACCTTCTATCTACCATAATGATATATGGAACAGGAAGACAAGACCTTCTATAATGATATATGGAACAGGAAGACAAGACCGTCTACCATAATGATATATGGAACAGGAAGACAAGACCTTCTATCCACCATGATGATATATGGAACAGGAAGACAAGACCTTCTATCTACCATAATGATATATGGAACAGGAAGACCTTCTACCATGATGATATATGGAACAGGAAGACCTTCTACCATAATGATATATGGAACAGGAAGACAAGACCTTCTATCTACCATAATGCTATATGGAACAGGAAGACAAGACCTTCTACCATAACGATATATGGAAGAGGAAGACAAGACCTTCTATAATGATATATGGAACAGGAAGACAAGACCTTCTATCTACCATAATGATATATGGAACAGGAAGACAAGACCTTCTATCCACCATAATGATATATGGAACAGGAAGACAAGACCTTCTATCTACCATAATGATATATGGAACAGGAAGACAAGACCGTCTACCATAATGATATATGGAACAGGAAGACAAGACCTTCTATAATGATATATGGAACAGGAAGACAAGACCTTCTATCCACCATAATGATATATGGAACAGGAAGACAAGACCTTCTATCCACCATAATGATATATGGAACAGGAAGACAAGACCGTCTACCATAATGATATATGGAACAGGAAGACAAGACCTTCTATAATGATATATGGAACAGGAAGACAAGGGAACATGTTTTTACAGGTCACTAAAATGACCATTAGTAAACAGCTGATTGATTAATGGAGCTTTCTGTACACCCTCATGACTATAGACACAGAACATTACACTACGCACGCACACACACACACACACACACGCACAAACACACACACTGTTCTACTGTACTATTTTTACCACCAGCCGTAGATCACGATGTTCTCTTACTGTCACTGTCACAGTAACTAACTAATGGAGGTCCCTCTCTCCCAGAGCAAATAACATTACCACAGTAGGGAATAGTAGGGACCAGTCATTCATATGGCAACTCAATGTGTAGACACAGAGAGACCTACAGATGTAGGATCTTCATTTGAGCCAGTTTGCTACAGCAGGAAAATAATCCTGCAGCAACAGAAATGTTGAATTATTATGTGAAATATAATTATTATGGGCATTTTTGTAGGGTTTGATCCATTTCTTCGTAAGGGAAAATCAAGTCTGAAAGTTTTCCTGCGACAGGGTGATCAAATTAAGATCGCACATCTGTATAGACAAACATAGAGAGATGCTCTACGGTCACCATCTTTCATCGGCATTTGTCATCTCATACTGGGCCATAGTACAGCATAGCTCTATAATGTGACAACACTAGATCAGACCAAAGCAGCCAATAGAAGCCTATAATGTGACAAAACTAGATCAGACTAAAGCTCAGATAGAAGCCTATAATGTGACAACACTAGATCAGACCAAAGCAGGGGATAGAAGCCTATAATGTGACAACACTAGATCAGACTAAAGATCAGATACATTTACATTTACATTTAAGTCATTTAGCAGACGCTCTTATCCAGAGCGACTTACAAATTGGTGAATTCACCTTCTGACATCCAGTGGAACAGCCACTTTACAATAGTGCATCTAAATCATTTAAGGAGGGGGGTGAGAAGGATTACTTTATCCTATCCTAGGTATTCCTTGAAGAGGTGGGGTTTCAGGTGTCTCCGGAAGGTGGTGATTGACTCCGCTGTCCTGGCGTCGTGAGGGAGTTTGTTCCACCATTGGGGGCCAGAGCAGCGAACAGTTTTGACCGGGCTGAGCGGGAACTGTACTTCCTCAGTGGTAGGGAGGCGAGCAGGCCAGAGGTGGATGAACGCAGTGCCCTTGTTTGGGTGTAGGGCCTGATCAGAGCCTGGAGGTACTGCGGTGCCGTTCCCCTCACAGCTCCGTAGGCAAGCACCATGGTCTTGTAGCGGATGCGAGCTTCAACTGGAAGCCCGTGAGAGAGAGCCGGAGGAGCGGGGTGACGTGAGAGAACTTGGGAAGGTTGAACACCAGACGGGCTGCGGCGTTCTGGATGAGTTGTAGGGGTTTAATGGCACAGGCAGGGAGCCCAGCCAACAGCGAGTTGCAGTAATCCAGACGGGAGATGACAAGTGCCTGGATTAGGACCTGCGCCGCTTCCTGTGTGAGGCAGGGTCGTACTCTGCGGATGTTGTAGAGCATGAACCTACAGGAACGGGCCACCGCCATGATGTTAGTTGAGAACGACAGGGTGTTGTCCAGGATCACGCCAAGGTTCTTAGCGCTCTGGGAGGAGGACACAATGGAGTTGTCAACCGTGATGGCGAGATCATGGAACGGGCAGTCCTTCCCGGGAGGAAGAGCAGCTTCCTTAGAAGCCTATAATGTGACAACACTAGATCAGATCAAATCAGCCGATAGAAGCCTATAATGTGACAACACTAGATCAGACTAAAGATCAGATAGAAGCCTATAATGTGACAACACTAGATCAGACCAAAGCAGCGGATAGAAGCCTATAATGTGACAACACTAGATCAGACCAAAGTAGCCGATAGAAGCCTATAATGTGACAACACTAGATCAGACTAAAGATCAGATAGAAGCCTATAATGTGACAACACTAGATCAGACTAAAGATCAGATAGCAGCCTATAATGTGACAACATTATGTCAGACCAAAGCAGCCGATAGAAGCCTATAATGTGACAACACTAGATCAGACTAAAGATCAGATAGCAGCCTATGTGACAACACCATGTCAGACCAAAGCAGCCGATAGAAGCCTATAATGTGACCACTGGATCAGACTAAAGCAGCGGATAGATGCCTAATGCGACAACACTAGATCATACTAAAGATCAGATAGAAGCCTACTGGTTAGAGAGGCAAGCCAGCAGGCGGAGGGTTGCAGGTTTGAATCCCGGCTGCGATGTGAAATATCTGGTATGACGTGAGCTGGCAACTGGAGGGACTGGAGTAGCCAATGGAACCCTAAAGTGACAACCCTAGCCTGTCATTGTGCAAGGCACTGAACCCCCACAACAACAGCTTCCCGGGTGCCCAGTGTGGCAGTTCCCTGCACCTCTCCAAAAGGAGGGGCTAGGTTTAAAAGTGGAAGTCAAATTTCATTTGGAACTGGAGTGAAATTGACCAATAAAGTACTGTTAATCTTAACAACACTCGATCAGACCCAAGCAGGATAATACAGTTGAAGAGACAGTCAATGTCGAGGTCAATATAGATTTTTTTGTGGCAAACCGATCCACCATGGTTGAGTCCCATATGGCACCCTAGTGCACTACTGTTGACCACGGCCCATAGGGAATAGAGGATCATTTAGGATGTGTCCTTTGTTACCATTCATTGCAGCCATGTAATGGATATACTCTTATGCAGTACCCACTTAAGATTAAAACCCCAAATATGTTGTGATACACACAATGAATCTAGTTTGTTTCGGCTTTACATTAGATTAGTGTGTGTGTGTGTGTGTGTGTGTGTGTGTGTGTGTGTGTGTTCTTCCCCCTAATCCGGATAGAAATGTTTAAACACAGAATGATCTTAGCTGTTCCATTGGATGTAAACATTTCTCTCTCCCTCACCTCCTCTCTCTCTTTCTTTCTCCCTCACCTCCCTCTCTCTCTTTCTTTCTCTCTCCCTCACCTCTCTCTCTCTTTCTTTCTCTCTCCTCACCTCCCTCTCTCTCTTTCTTTCTCTCCCTCACCTCCTCTCTCTCTTTCTTTCTCTCTCCCTCACCTCCCTCTCTCTCTTTCTTTCTCTCCCTCACCTCCCCCTCTCTCTTTCTTTCTCTCTCCCTCACCTCCCTCTCTCTCTTTCTTTCTCTCTCCATCTTATTCTGGTCACATTGAGGACACACCACCATTCTTCTCTCCCTTTAGAGGAAATCTTGTCATCTAAAGCCCGTATTCAGTTTAAATGCTCAGTCCTTAATCCGAAGAACAACCAGTTGCCAGACCTGCCACAGAAATGCTGTAAATATGACAGGCCTATACACCTCCCTGTAGCTGATTGAAAAGGACAGCAGAGGCTTCAGAAATCAAAGACAGAGCTTTGCCGTTACACAGAATCTGTTGTAAAGAGGACGCCCTCCTCAAACAGAGACCACTTGCCATTTAGACATCATTCCAAATAGCACCCCATTCCTTATGTAGTGCACTGCTTTTGACCAACTATATGGGGAATAGGGTGCCATTTGGTACACAACACTTGTCTCTATTCAAATGAGATGGTGACTACGGGGCGAAACAGGATTTTGAGAAGTGTTTTTGTCTTCCTCTCCACTGACTCACCTTTAGTGTTGCTTCTCCCCAACGCTGCACCTGTCCAATTTCACACCACAGCACCCTTCACTCTTTCTCTGTTTGTCTGTCTCACTGCTTCCCCCTGCTTCTTCACTGAACTGGCATTCCCGCTGAGGTGTCCTCTTCCCTCAGCCTCATCCACCTGCGTTTCATCCCCCTCTCTCTTCCATCTCTCTCTCCTACCCTCCCCAACTTTCCTCAACTCCTCTCAGGTCAACAGATGTGTCCTCTCAGGTGTCCCCCGGGGTGTCCTCTCACCTCAGCCACGTGTCTCATTCCTGCCTCCATCCTCCTCCATCTCACAGTCCTTGACATGTGTTGTCCACTCCCTCTCTGTCTCCACCCTCTCCTCTCCCCTTGACATGTTGTCCACTCCCTCTCTGTCTCCAGCCTCTCCTCTCCCCTTGACATGTGTTGTCCACTTCCTCTCTGTCTCCAGCCTCTCCTCTCCCATTGACATGTGTTGTCCACTCCCTCTCTTGTCTCCAGCCTCTCCTCTCCCCTTGACATGTGTTGTCCACTTCCTCTCTGTCTCCACCCTCTCCTCTCCCATTGACATGTGTTGTCCACTCCCTCTCTTGTCTCCAGCCTCTCCTCTCCCATGGACATGTGTTGTCCACTCCCTCTCTGTCTCCAGCCTCTCCTCTCCCATTGACATGTGTTGTCCACTCCCTCTCTGTCTCCAGCCTCTCTCTCCCATTGACATGTGTTGTCCACTCCCTCTCTGTCTCCAGCCTCTCCTCTCCCATTGACATGTGTTGTCCACTCCCTCTCTGTCTCCAGCCTCTCCTCTCCCATTGACATGTGTTGTCCACTCCCTCTCTTGTCTCCAGCCTCTCCTCTCCCCCTTGACATGTGTTGTCCACTCCCTCTCTGTCTCCAGCCTCTCCTCTCCCCTTGACATGTGTCTGTCCTTGACATGTGTTGTCCCCTCTCTGTCTCCACCCTCTCCTCTCCCTTGACATGTGTTGTCCACTCCCTCTCTGTCTCCCCAGCTGTCTCTCCTCTCCCATTGACATGTGTTGTCCACTCCCTCTCTGTCTCCAGCCTCTCCTCTCCCATTGACATGTGTTGTCCACTCTCCTCTGTCTCCAGCCTCTGTCTCCACCTCTCCTCTCTCCCATTGACATGTGTTGTCCACTCCCTCTCTGTCTCCAGCCTCTCCTCTCCCTTGACATGTTGTCCACTCCCTCTGTCTGCCTCTCCTCTCCCATTGACATGTGTTGTCCACTCCCTCTCTGTCTCCAGCCCTCTCCTCTCCCCCTTGACATGTGTTGTCCACTCCCTCTCTGTCTCCAGCCTCCTCTCCCCTGGACATGTGTTGTCTCCACCCTCTCCTCTCCCCTTGACATGTGTTGTCCACTCCCTCTCTGTCTGCCTCTCCCTCTCCCCCATGTGTTGTCCATTTCCTCCTCTCCTCTCCCCATTGACATGTTGTCCACTCCCTCTCTTGTCTCCAGCCTCTCCTCTCCCCTGACATGTGTTGTCCCTTCCTCTCTGTCTCCACCTCTCCTCTCCCCTTGACATGTGTTGTCCACTCCCTCTCTTGTCTCCAGCCTCTCCTCTCCCTGTCCACTCCCTCATGACATTCCCCTCTCTGTCTCCAGCCTCTCCTCTCCCATTGACATGTGTTGTCCACTCCCTCTCTTGTCTCCAGCCTCTCCTCTCCCCTTGACATGTTGTCCACTCCCTCTCTGTCTCCAGCCTCTCCTCTCCCATTGAAATGTGTTGTCCACTCCCTCTCTGTCTCCAGCCCCTCCTCTCCCATTGACATGTGTTGTCCACTCTCTCTCTTGTCTCCAGCCTCTCCTCTCCCATTGACATGTGTTGTCCACTCCCTCTCTTGTCTGCAGCCTCTCCTCTCCCCTTGACATGTGTTGTCCACTCCCTCTCTGTCTCCAGCCTCTCCTCTCCCATTGACATGTTGTCCACTCCCCTCTCTTGTCTCCAGCCTCTCCTCTCCCATTGACATGTGTTGTCCACTCCCTCTCTGTCTCCAGCCTCTCCTCTCCCCTTGACATGTGTTGTCCACTCCCTCTCTGTCTCCAGCCTCTCCTCTCCCCTTGACATGTGTTGTCCACTCCCTCTCTGTCTCCAGCCTCTCCTCTCCCATTGACATGTGTTGTCCACTCCCTCTCTTGTCTCCAGCCTCTCCTCTCCCATTGACATGTGTTGTCCACTCCCTCTCTGTCTCCAGCCTCTCCTCCCCTTGACATGTGTTGTCCACTCCCTCTCTGTCTCCAGCCTCTCCTCTCCCTTGACATGTGTTGTCCACTCCCTCTCTTGTCTCCAGCCTC
>NW_027003692.1:0-5233 GCF_036934945.1 Oncorhynchus masou masou
TGTCAGGACCCGGTTTCGAACCTGGGTCTCCGGAGTGAGAAACAGTCACTTAACCAACTGAGCCACGAATAGACAGCAGAACCCAGAAGATGAGGCAGACACAGCAGTACTTAAGACGGTGTATTTAATAAAGAAAAAATCCTAAAATACAAAAAATGGCAAATCCAAAAGGTGGTAGGAAAAACACAAAAAGACCTCAAAAGAAACTCACCAAAAATAAACAAAAACAAAAAACAGAATACCACAAGAACTTCACCCGGAATCGACAAGAGCACACAGAACACTAGGGCAGGGTGCTAACATACAAACACAGAGCACAGAACTGAGGGAAACAAAGGGTTTAAATACAATCAGGGAAACGAGACACAGGTGCAAATAATAATGGGGATCAAGGGAAAAACATAGGCAAAAAGCACACAGGACATCTACTGACCAAACCCGGAACAACCCTGGCCAAATCCTGACAGAATCCCCCTCTAGGAACGGCTCCTGACGTTCCTGGTACCAGCTTCAGGGTGGAGGACCCTGAACTGACGAATGAGGTCAGGGTCCAGGATGTCTTTGGCAGGAACCCAGGAGCGCCTCCTCAGGACCGTATTTCAGTCCACCAGATACTGCCAGGACCGCTGCACCCGCGGGAATCCAGCATCCGGTGGGACGGTATAAGCCGCTGGCCTCCAATGACACGAGGCGGAGGGGGAGGTCTGTCTGCCGACAAGGGGAGAAAACAACAGGTTTTAATAATGACACATGAAATGTGGGATTAATCTTAAGGGATCTGGGTAAGTGTAGGCGATAAGAAACTGGGTTAACTCTCCTGGCAACCTCTTGAAGGGACCATGTATTTTTGGGACAGCGCTTGTGAGACTCCACCCGTAGAGGTAAGTCTTGTGTGGAAAGCCAGACTCTCTGGCCGGGGCGCAGGGTAGGCCCGGACGGCACGCCTGTTGGCTTGTTGTTGATACCTCTGTGAGGAACGCATCAGATTAAGACGGGTCTTCCTCCACATAAGCCGACAGCGTCTGACGAACCTCAAGGCTGAAGGCACTCTGACTTCTGCCTCCTGGTCCGGGAACAATGGAGGAGCATAGCCAAACTGACACTGCAAGGGACATACCAGTGGAGGAGGAGCGCAAGGTGTTGTGCGCGTGAGAGCCCGGCCCAAACAATAAAGGATGACCATGTGGCCTGAGCTTGTCACGAGTCATACATCGGAGGGTGGTTTCCAGCTCTTGATTCATCCTCTGTTTGGCCGCTGGACTCCGGATGGTACCCTGGAAGATAGACTGGCAGAAGCCCCCATGAGTTGGCAGAAGGCCTTCCAAAACCTTGAGGTGAACTGGGACTCTGTCAGAAACCACATCTTGAGGAATGCCGTGAAGACTCGAACAAGGATGCATCACTAACTCAGCCGCTTCTTCTCTTGGCAGAAGGTAACTAGTCAGAGGGACCTAACCGCCTTCTTTGAAAACCTGTCGATTATGACTAGATAGTAGTATTGCCATGGGATGGAGGAAGTCCAGTAATAAAGTCCAATGAGATATGGGACCAGGGTCTGTGGGGAACAGGTAAAGGGTGAAGGAGTCCTTGAGGGCGGAGGTGAGAAGATTTGCCCTGGCAGCACACGGGGCAGGCATTGACGAAAGTGGCAACGTCTTCTCTTATGGTAGGCCACCAGAACTTACGCTGGATGAACTCCAAGGTGCGACCTACGCCCGGATGACAGGTGAGGCGAGAGGAGTGCCCCCACAGAAGGACCTGAGTCCTCACTGCCTTGGGGACAAACAACCGATTGGCAGGGCCTCCTTTAGGGTCCGGTTCGCTAGCTTGAGCACGTCTCACGGTATCCTCAACTTGCCACGAGATCGGAGCCACAATCTTAGCAGCAGGAAGGACAGGCATGTCCGTGTCATCTCGAATGGCAGGAGCGTAGACTCGGGACAGGGCATCCGGTTTGAGATTCTTCGACCCGGGCCGATAGGTGAGGATAAACTGGAATCGATTGAAGAAAAGAGACCATCTAGCTTGTCTAGAGTTCAATCGCTTCGCCTGCTGGATATACTCCAGATTTTTGTGGTCCGTAAGCACTTGAAACGGGTGAGAAGCCCCCTCGAGCCAGTGTCTCCATTCCTTCAATGCCATCTTAACCGCTAGGAGTTCACGATCCCCCACATCGTAGTTCCTCTCAGTCGGGGTAAGCCGGTGTGAGAAGAAAGCGCACGGATGAAGCTTCTTGTCTTCACCCCTCTGAGACAGGACAGCTCCAACACCAACCTCTGATGCGTCTACCTCCACCACAAATGGTTCATCCGTAGTCGGTAGTATCAGGATGGGAGCAGAGAGGACGCGCTGCTTGAGTCCTTGGAAGGCCGTCTCAGCTTCTCTTCCCCACACAAACCTTGCATTGCCACCTTTGGTTAAAGCTGAGAGAGGAGCTGCCACCAAACTGAAGTTCTTGATGAACTTGCGGTAAAAGTTTGTGAAGCCCAGGAAACGCTGAACATCCTTAACGGATTTGGGGGTGGGCCAATCCGCTACCGCCCCTACCTTCCTAGGGTCCATTTGGACTCGACCGGGTTCCACTACAAATCCCAGGAATTGTACTCGGGATGAATGGAATTCACATTTTTCCGGCTTAACGTACAGATGGCTGTCCAGGAGGCGTTTGAGTACTTGTCTGACATGCTTAGTGTGTTCTTGAAGGGAGCTCGAAAAGATGAGGATGTCATCCAAGTAAACGAACACAAATATGTTAAGCATATCCCTAAGCACATCGTTTATGAGCGCTTGGAACACCGCTGGGGCGTTGGTCAGGCCGAAGGGCATCACCAAGTATTCATAGTGACCAGTAGGCGTGTTGAAAGCGGTCTTCCACTCGTCACCAGGTCTGATCCGCACAAGATGGTATGCGTTCCGCAGGTCAAGCTTAGTGAAAACAACTGCTTCCTGGAGCAGCTCGAAGGCTGTGGCCATAAGGGGTAGCGGGTAACGGTTACGGACGGTTATGTCATTGAGTCCCCGGTAGTCGATGCAAGGACGTAATCCACCATCTTTCTTGGCCACAAAGAAAAACCCTGCTCCCGCCGGGGAGGTTGATGGACGCATGAGGCCTGCTTCCAGAGAGTCCTTGATGTAGGTATCCATAGCAGCTCGTTCGGGTGGAGATAGGGAAAAGATCCGACCCCTGGGGGCAAGTGCCCGGAAACAGGTCGATGGGGCAATCGTAAGATCTATGGGGTGGTAGCATGGTGGCCCTCTGTTTGCTAAACACCAGTTTGAGGTCATGGTAACACTCGGGAACTCGGGTCAGGTCGATGGATTCTAAAGACTCGGGAGTAGAACTCGGGAATTCTGGAAAATACAAGTAGCTTGGCACGTAGGACCCCACTGCTTGATAGTGCCCACAGACCAGTCGATGTGAGGGTTATGGCTGTGAAGCCAGGGGTATCCAAGGACGAGAGGGAACTCGGAACAGGAGATCAAATGAAAGTTCATCAATTCCTGGTGTTGTGAAACTGAAAGTCTCAAGGAGGTAGTGACATGAGTGACAAGTCCAGATCCCAAAGGGCTTCCATCCAATGTAGTAACCCTCATGGGGTCACTTAGAGGTTCAGAGGGAACGCCATTCTCCTTCGCCCAGACACCATCCATGAAGTTACCTGCGGCTCCAGAGTCTACCAAGGCTTGAAGGTGAAGCTTGTGGTTGTCCCAGGAGAGGGTGACTGGAATGAGCAGACGGGAGTTGGACGGATGGGAGGAGGTTATGTTTCCCGTTACAGTTCCCCCGGTCTGTACGGGACAGAGCGTTTCCCTGGAGCCCGGGACACGTGGAACGGAAATGGCCCGGTTTGCCGCAATATAGACAGCGTCGCTCCCTCATCCGGCGGTCTCTCTCAGCCTGGGAGATGCGTCCAATCTGCATGGGTTCCGGTGGAGCCAGCGATGATAAAGGTGGGGACTCGGAGCTGGGACTGATAGGGGCTAGAGGTCTACGGTTGAGTTCTCTCTCTCTCAGACGCTGGTCAATGCGTGAGGCCAACTTGATCAGGGACTCGAGATTGTCCGGTGGTTCCCGAGTGGCCAGTTCATCTTGGATAGTGTCGGAAAGGCCTTTCAGAAAGCACACCGTGAGCGCCTCGTTGTTCCAGCCACTCGCTGCTGCCACCGTGCGGAACTGGATGGCATAGTCCGTCACGCTGCGCCAACCTTGATGGAGAGTCAGGAGCTGTTTGGCTGAGTCAGAACCACTGCTTGGGCCTTGAAACACTCGTTTGAATTCCTCAGCAAAGGCAGAGTAGCTGGCACAGCAGGAACTATGGGCATCCCACACAGCAGTAGCCCAGGCCAGGGCTTTTTCCGACAGCAGGGTAATGATATATGCGATCTTAGACCGGTCGGTGGGAAACGACGAGGGTTGCAGCTCAAAGGAGAGAGAACATTGAGTGAGAAAGCCTTTACAAGCACTTGGATCACCTGAGAACCGTTGGGGAGGTGGAAGACGAGGTTCAGCCAGGGGGTTAACTGCCATGGGTACGTGAACCTGAGGTACTGGGACGGAAACTGTTGCCGGGGTAAGTCGATCAGATATTTGCTTAATGGAAGTCAGCATCTCCGACAGAAGATGAGAATGTCTAGCCATTAAGGCCTCTTGCTGAACCAGGGCGGCTTCGTGGCGTTGGACAGTCTCCTGGTGGTGGGACAGCGTGGCAAAAAGGTCCTGGGAACTGGCTGCCTCTGGGTTCATTTTTGGCTCTGTGTTTCTGTCAGGACCCGGTTTCGAACCTGGGTCTCCGGAGTGAGAAACAGTCACTTAACCAACTGAGCCACGAATAGACAGCAGAACCCAGAAGATGAGGCAGACACAGCAGTACTTAAGACGGTGTATTTAATAAAGAAAAAATCCTAAAATACAAAAAATGGCAAATCCAAAAGGTGGTAGGAAAAACACAAAAAGACCTCAAAAGAAACTCACCAAAAATAAACAAAAACAAAAAACAGAATACCACAAGAACTTCACCCGGAATCGACAAGAGCACACAGAACACTAGGGCAGGGTGCTAACATACAAACACAGAGCACAGAACTGAGGGAAACAAAGGGTTTAAATACAATCAGGGGAAACGAGACACAGGTGCAAATAATAATGGGGATCAAGGGAAAAACATAGGGACAAAAAGCACAATGGGGACATCTACTGACCAAAACCCGGAACAACCCTGGCCAAATCCTGACA
>NW_027003693.1:0-5233 GCF_036934945.1 Oncorhynchus masou masou
CACCTACTGTCAGGATTTGGCCAGGGTTGTTCCGGGTTTTGGTCACTAGATGCCCCCATTGTGCTTTTTGACCTCATGTTTTTCCCTTGTTCCCCATTATTATTTGCACCTGTGCCTCGTTTCCCCCTGATTGTATTTAAACCCTTAGTTTCCCTCAGTTCTGTGCTCTGTCTTGTTTGTGTGTTAGCACCCAGCCCTAGTGTTCTGTGTATTCTTGTCGTTTCCGGTGGATGCTCTTGTGGAATTCTGTTTTTGTTTTTGAGTATCTCTTGAGGCTTTTGTGCTATACATACCACCTTTTGGATTTGCCATTTTGTATTGAAGGACTTCTCCTTTTTTAACTTTATTAAATACACTGTCTTAAGTACTGCTGTGTCTGCCTCATCTTCTGGGTTCTGCTGACTATTCGTGGCTCCAGTTGGTTTGACTGTTTCTCACTCCCGGAGACCCAGGTTCGTAACCGGGTCCTGACAGAAACACAGAGCCAAGAAATGAACCCAGAGGCAGCCAGTTCCCCAGGACCTTTTTGCCATGCTGTCCCACCACCAGGAGACTGTCCAACGCCACGAAGCCGCCCTGGTTCAGCAAGAGGCCTTAATGGCTAGACATTCTCATCTTCTGTCGGAGATGCTGACTTCCATTAAGCAAATATCTGATCGTCTTACCCCGGCAACAGTTCCCGTCCCAGTACCTCAGATTCACGTACCCATGGCAGTTAACCCCCTGACTGAACCTCGTCTTCCACCTCCCCAACTGTTCTCAGGTGATCCAAGTGCTTGTAAAGGGTTTCTCACCCAATGTTCTCTCTCCTTTGAGCTACAACCCTAGTCGTTTCCCACCGACCGGTCTAAGATCGCTTATATCATCACCCTGCTGTCGGAAAAAGCCTGGCCTGGGCTACTGCTGTGTGGGATGCCCATAGTTCCTGCTGTGCCAGCTACTCTGCCTTTGCTGAGGAATTCAAACGAGTGTTTCAAGGCCCAAGCAGTGGTTCTGACTCAGCCAAACAGCTCCTGACTCTCCACCAAGGTTGGCGCAGCGTGACGGACTATGCCATCCAGTTCCGCACGGTGGCAGCAGCAAGTGGCTGGAACAACAAGGCGCTCACGGTGTGCTTTCTGAAAGGCCTTTCCGACACTATCCAAGATGAACTGGCCACTCGGAACCACCCGGACAATCTCGAGTCCCTGATCAAGTTGGCCTCACGCATTGACCAGCGTCTGAGAGAGAGAGAACTCAACCGTAGACCTCTAGCCCCTATCAGTCCCAGCTCCGAGTCCCCACCTTTATCCTCGCTGGCTCCATCGGAACCCATGCAGATTGGACGCATCTCCCAGGCTGAGAGAGACCGCCGGATGAGGGAGCGACGCTGTCTATATTGCGGCAAACCGGGCCATTTCCGTTCCACGTGTCCCGGGCTCCAGGGAAACGCTCTGTCCCGTACAGACCGGGGAACTGTAACGGGAAACATAACCTCCTCCCATCCGTCCAACTCCCCGTCTGCTCATTCCAGTCACCCTCTCCTGGGACAACCACAAGCTTCACCTTCAAGCCTTGGTAGACTCTGGAACCGCAGGTAACTTCATGGATGGTGTCTGGGCTAAGGAGAATGGCGTTCCCTCTGAACCTCTAAGTGAACCCATGAGGGTCACTACATTGGATGGAAGCCCTTTGGGATCTGGACTTGTTACTCATGTCACTACCTCCTTGCGACTTTCAGTTTCACAACACCAGGAATTGATGAACTTTCATTTGATCTCCTGTTCCGAGTTCCCTCTCGTCCTTGGATACCCCTGGCTTCACAGCCATAACCCTCACATCGACTGGTCTGTGGGCACTATCAAGCAGTGGGGTCCTACGTGCCAAGCTACTTGTATTTTCCAGAATTCCCGAGTTTACTCCCGAGTCTTTAGAATCCATCGACCTGACCCGAGGTTCCCGAGTGTTACCATGACCTCAAACTGGTGTTTAGCAAACAGAGGGCCACCATGCTACCACCCCATAGACCTTACGATTGCCCCATTGACCTGTTTCCGGGCACTTGCCCCCCAGGGGTCGGATCTTTTCCCTATCTCCACCCGAACGAGCTGCTATGGATACCTACATCAAGGACGCTCTGGAAGCAGGCCTCATGCGTCCATCCACCTCCCCGGCGGGAGCAGGGTTTTTCTTTGTGGCCAAGAAAGACGGTGGATTACGTCCTTGCATCGACTACCGGGGACTCAATGCCATAACCGTCCGTAACCGTTACCCGCTACCCCTTATGGCCACAGCCTTCGAGCTGCTCCAGGAAGCAGTTGTTTTCACTAAGCTTGACCTGCGGAACGCATACCATCTTGTGTGGATCAGACCTGGTGACGAGTGGAAGACCGCTTTCAACACGCCTACTGGTCACTATGAATACTTGGTGATGCCCTTCGGCCTGACCAACGCCCCAGCGGTGTTCAAGCGCTCATAAACGATGTGCTTAGGGATATGCTTAACATATTTGTGTTCGTTTACTTGGATGACATCCTCATCTTTTCGAGCTCCCTTCAAGAACACACTAAGCATGTCAGACAAGTACTCAAACGCCTCCTGGACAGCCATCTGTACGTTAAGCCGGAAAAATGTGAATTCCATTCATCCCGAGTACAATTCCTGGGATTTGTAGTGGAACCCGGTCGAGTCCAAATGGACCCCAGGAAGGTAGGGGCGGTAGCGGATTGGCCCACCCCAAATCCGTTAAGGAAGTTCAGCGTTTCCTGGGCTTCACAAACTTTTACCGCAAGTTCATCAAGAACTTCAGCTTGGTGGCAGCCCTCTCAGCTTTAACCAAGGGTGGCAATGCAAGGTTTTTGTGGGAAGAGAAGCTGAGACGGCCTTCCAAGGACTCAAGCAGCGCGTTCTCTCTGCTCCCATCCTGATACTACCGACTACGGATGAACCATTTGTGGTGGAGGTAGACGCATCAGAGGTTGGTGTTGGAGCTGTCCTGTCTCAGAGGGGTGAAGACAAGAAGCTTCATCCGTGCGCTTTCTTCTCACACCGGCTTACCCCGACTGAGAGGAACTACGATGTGGGGGATCGTGAACTCCTAGCGGTTAAGATGGCATTGAAGGAATGGAGACACTGGCTCGAGGGGCTTCTCACCCGTTTCTGCGTTTACGGACCACAAAAATCTGGAGTATATCCAGCAGGCGAAGCGGTTGAACTCTAGACAAGCTAGATGGTCTCTTTTCTTCAATCGATTCCAGTTTATCCTCTATCGGCCCGGGTCGAAGAATCTCAAACCGGATGCCCTGTCCCGAAGTCTACGCTCCTGCCATTCGAGATGACACGGACATGCCTGTCCTTCCTGCTGCTAAGATTGTGGCTCCGATCTCGTGGCAAGTTGAGGATACCGTGAGACGTGCTCAAGCTAGCGAACCGGACCCGAAAGGAGGTCCTGCCAATCGGTTGTTTGTCCCAAGGCAGTGAGGACTCAGGTCCTTCTGTGGGGGCACTCCTCTCGCCTCACCTGTCATCCGGGCGTAGGTCGGACCTTGGAGTTCATCCAGCGTAAGTTCTGGGTGGCCTACCATAAGAGAAGACGTTGCCACTTTCGTCAATACCTGTCCCGTGTGCTGCCAGGGCAAATCTTCTCACCTCCGCCCTCAAGGACTCCTTCACCCTTTACCTGTTCCCCACAGACCCTGGTCCCATATCTCATTGGACTTTATTACTGGACTTCCTCCATCCCATGGCAATACTACTATCCTAGTCATAATCGACAGGTTTTCAAAGGCGGCCAGGTTCGTCCTCTGACTAAGTTACCTTCTGCCAAGGAAACGGCTGAGTTGGTAATTAATCATGTGTTCCGAGTCTTCGGCATTCCTCAAGATATGGTTTCTGACAGAGGTCCCCAGTTCGCCTCAAGGTTTTGGAAGGCCTTCTGCCAACTCATGGGGGCTTCTGCCAGTCTATCTTCAGGGTACCATCCGGAGTCCAACGGCCAAACAGAGAGGATGAATCAAGAGCTGGAAACCACCCTCCGATGTATGACTCGTGACAACCCGTCCACATGGTCATCCTTTATTGTTTGGGCCGAATACGCGCACAACACCTTGCGCTCCTCCTCCACTGGTATGTCCCCGCATGAGTGTCAGTTTGGCTATGCTCCTCCATTGTTCCCGGACCAGGAGGCAGAAGTCAGAGTGCCTTCAGCCTTGAAGTTCGTCAGACGCTGTCGGCTTATGTGGAGGAAGACCCGTCTTAATCTTATGCGTTCCTCACAGAGGTACCAACAACAAGCCAACAGACGTCGCCGTCCCGGGCCTACCCTGCGCCCGGCCAGAGAGTCTGGCTCTCCACAAGAGACTTACCTCTACGGGTGGAGTCTCGCAAGCTGTCCCAAAAATACATCGGTCCCTTCAAGGTTGCCAGGAGAGTTAACCCAGTTTCTTATTGCCTACACTTACCCAGATCCCTTAAGATTAATCCCACATTTCACATTTCATTGTTAAAACCTGTTGTTTTTCTCCCCTTGTCCCGGCAGACAGACCTCCCCCTCCGCCTCGTGTCATTGGAGGCCAGCCGGCTTATACCGTCCATCGGATACTGGATTCCCGCCGGGTGCAGCGGTCCTGGCAGTATCTGGTGGACTGGGAAGGCTACGGTCCCGAGGAGCGCTCCTGGGTTCCTGCCAAAGACATCCTGGACCCTGACCTCATTCGTCAGTTCAGGGCCCTCCACCCTGAGAGAGCTGGTAGGAACGTCAGGAGCCGTTCCTAGGGGGGATTCTGTCAGGATTTGGCCAGGGTTGTTCCGGGTTTTGGTCACTAGATGCCCCATTGTGCTTTTTGACCTCATGTTTTTTCCCTTGTTCCCCATTATTATTTGCACCTGTGCCTCGTTTTCCCTGATTGTATTTAAACCCTTAGTTTCCTCAGTTCTGTGCTCTGTGTTTGTATGTTAGCACCCAGCCCTAGTGTTCTGTGTATTCTTGTCGTTTCCGGTGGATGCTCTTGTGGAATTCTGTTTTTGTTTTTGAGTATCTCTTGAGGCTATTTTGTGCTATACCTACCACCTTTTGGATTTGCCATTTTGTATTGAAGGACTTCTCCTTTTTTTTACTTTATTAAATACACCGTCTTAAGTACTGCTGTGTCTGCCTCATCTTCTGGGTTCTGCTGACTATTCATGGCTCAGTTGGTTAAGTGACTGTTTCTCCTCCGGAGACCCAGGTTCGTAACCGGGTCCTGACACCTACACC
>NW_027003694.1:0-5233 GCF_036934945.1 Oncorhynchus masou masou
TGTCAGGATTTGGCCAGGGTTGTTCCGGGTTTTGGTCAGTAGATGTCCCCATTGTGCTTTTTGTCCCTATGTTTTTCCCTTGATCCCCATTATTATTTGCACCTGTGTCTCGTTTCCCCTGATTGTATTTAAACCCTTTGTTTCCCTCAGTTCTGTGCTCTGTGTTTGTATGTTAGCACCCTGCCCTAGTGTTCTGTGTGCTCTTGTCGATTCCGGGTGAAGTTCTTGTGGTATTCTGTTTTTTGTTTTTGTTTATTTTTGGTGAGTTTCTTTTGAGGTCTTTTTGTGTTTTTCCTACCACCTTTTGGATTTGCCATTTTTTGTATTTTAGGATTTTTTCTTTATTAAATACACCGTCTTAAGTACTGCTGTGTCTGCCTCATCTTCTGGGTTCTGCTGTCTATTCGTGGCTCAGTTGGTTAAGTGACTGTTTCTCACTCCGGAGACCCAGGTTCGAAACCGGGTCCTGACAGAAACACAGAGCCAAAAATGAACCCAGAGGCAGCCAGTTCCCAGGACCTTTTTGCCACGCTGTCCCACCACCAGGAGACTGTCCAACGCCACGAAGCCGCCCTGGTTCAGCAAGAGGCCTTAATGGCTAGACATTCTCATCTTCTGTCGGAGATGCTGACTTCCATTAAGCAAATATCTGATCGACTTACCCCGGCAACAGTTTCCGTCCCAGTACCTCAGGTTCACGTACCCATGGCAGTTAACCCCTGGCTGAACCTCGTCTTCCACCTCCCCAACGGTTCTCAGGTGATCCAAGTGCTTGTAAAGGCTTTCTCACTCAATGTTCTCTCTCCTTTGAGCTGCAACCCTCGTCGTTTCCCACCGACCGGTCTAAGATCGCATATATCATTACCCTGCTGTCGGAAAAAGCCCTGGCCTGGGCTACTGCTGTGTGGGATGCCCATAGTTCCTGCTGTGCCAGCTACTCTGCCTTTGCTGAGGAATTCAAACGAGTGTTTCAAGGCCCAAGCAGTGGTTCTGACTCAGCCAAACAGCTCCTGACTCTCCATCAAGGTTGGCGCAGCGGACGGACTATGCCATCCAGTTCCGCACGGTGGCAGCAGCAGTGGCTGGAACGGCAGAGGCGCTCACGGTGTGCTTTCTGAAAGGCCCTTTCCGACACTATCCAAGATGAACTGGCCACTCGGGAACCACCGGACAATCTCGAGTCCCTGATCAAGTTGGCCTCACGCATTGACCAGCGTCTGAGAGAGAGAGAACTCAACCGTAGACCTCTAGCCCCTATCAGTCCCAGCTCCGAGTCCCCACCTTTATCATCGCTGGCTCCACCCGGAACCCATGCAGATTGGACGCATCTCCCAGGCTGAGAGAGACCGCCGGATGAGGAGGCGCGCTGTCTATATTGCGGCAAACCGGGCCATTTCCGTTCCACGTGTCCCGGGCTCCAGGGAAACGCTCTGTCCCGTACAGACCGGGGGGAACTGTAGCAGGGAAACATAACCTCCCTCCCATCCGTCCAACTCCCGTCTGCTCATTCCAGTCACCCTCTCCTGGGACAACCTGACAAGCTTCACCTTCAAGCCTTGGTAGACTCTGGAGCCGCAGGTAACTTCATGGATGGTGTCTGGGCGAAGGAGAATGGCGTTCCCTCTGAACCTCTAAGTGACCCCATGAGGGTTACTACATTGGATGGAAGCCCTTTGGGATCTGGACTTGTCACTCATGTCACTACCTCCTTGAGACTTTCAGTTTCACAACACCAGGAATTGATGAACTTTCATTTGATCTCCTGTTCGAGTTCCCTCTCGTCCTTGGATACCCCTGGCTTCACAGCCATAACCCTCACATCGACTGGTCTGTGGGCACTATCAAGCAGTGGGGTCCTACGTGCCAAGCTACTTGTATTTTCCAGAATTCCCGAGTTCTACTCCCGAGTCTTTACGAATCCATCGACCTGACCCGAGTTCGAGTGTTACCATGATCTCAAACTGGTGTTTAGCAAACAGAGGGCCACCATGCTACCACCCCATAGATCTTACGATTGCCCCATCGACCTGTTCCGGGCACTTGCCCCCCAGGAGTCGGATCTTTCCCTATCTCCACCCGAACGAGCTGCTATGGATACCTACATCAAGGACTCTCTGGAAGCAGGCCTCATGCGTCCATCTACCTCCCCTGCGGGAGCAGGGTTTTCTTTGTGGCCAAGAAAGATGGTGGATTACGTCCTTGCATCGACTACCGGGGACTCAATGACATAACCGTCCGTAACCGTTACCCGCTACCCCTTATGGCCACAGCCTTGAGCTACTCCAGGAAGCAGTTGTTTTCACTAAGCTTGACCTGCGGAACCGCATACCATCTTGTGCGGATCAGACCTGGTGGCCGAGTGGAAGACCGCTTTCAACACGCCTACTGGTCACTATGAATACTTGGTGATGCCCTTCGGCCTGACCAACGCCCCAGCGGTGTTCCAGCGCTCATAAACGATGTGCTTAGGGATATGCTTAACATATTTGTGTTCGTTTACTTGGATGACATCCTCATCTTTTCGAGCTCCCTTCAAGAACACACTAAGCATGTCAGACAAGTACTCAAACGCCTCCTGGACAGCCATCTGTACGTTAAGCCGGAAAAATGTGAATTCCATTCATCCCGAGTACAATTCCTGGGATTTGTAGTGGAACCCAGTCGAGTCCAAATGGACCCTAGGAAGGTAGGGCGGTAGCGGATTGGCCCACCCCAAATCCGTTAAGGATGTTCAGCGTTTCCTGGGCTTCACAAACTTTTACCGCAAGTTCATCAAGAACTTCAGTTTGGTGGCAGCTCCTCTCTCAGCTTTAACCAAAGGTGGCAATGCAAGGTTTTTGTGGGGAAAGAGAAGCTGAGACGGCCTTCCAAGGACTCAAGCAGCGCGTCCTCTCTGCTCCATCCTGATACTACCCGACTACGGATGAACCATTTGTGGTGGAGGTAGACGCATCAGAGGTTGGTGTTGGAGCTGTCCTGTCTCAGAGGGTGAAGACAGAAGCTTCATCCGTGCGCTTTCTCACACCGGCTTACCCCGACTGAGAGGAACTACGATGTGGGGGATCGTGAACTCCTAGCGGTTAAGATGGCATTGAAGGAATGGAGACACTGGCTCGAGGGCTTCTCACCCGTTTCAAGTGCTTACGGACCACAAAAATCTGGAGTATATCCAGCAGGCGAAGCGATTGAACTCTGAACAAGCTAGATGGTCTCTTTTCTTCAATCGATTCCAGTTTATCCTCACCTATCGGCCGGGTCGAAGAATCTCAAACCGGATGCCCTGTCCCAGTCTACGCTCCTGCCATTCGAGATGACACGGACATGCCTGTCCTTCCTGCTGCTAAGATTGTGGCTCCGATCTCGTGGCAAGTTGAGATACCGTGAGGCGTGCTCAAGCTAGCGAACCGGACCCCTAAAGGAGGCCCTGCCAATCGGTTGTTTGTCCCCGCAGTGAGGACTCAGGTCCTTCTGTGGGGGCACTCCTCTCGCCTCACCTGTCATCCGAGGGGCGTAGGTCGCACCTTGGAGTTCATCCAGCGTAAGTTCTGGTGGCCTACCATAAGAAGAGCGTTGCCACTTTTGTCAATGCCTGCCCCGTGTGCTGCCAGGGCAAATCTTCTCACCTCCGCCCTCAAGGACTCCTTCACCCTTTACCTGTTCCCCCACTACAGACCCTGGTCCCATATCTCATTGGACTTTATTACTGGACTCCACTCCATCCCATGGCAATGCTACTATCCTAGTCATAATCGACAGGTTTTCAGCTGACCAGTTCGTCCCTCTGACTAAGTTACCTTCTGCCAAGGAAACGTGCAGGTTAGTAATTAATCATGTGTTCGAGTCTTATTATTCCTCAAGATGTGGTTTCTGACAGAGGTCCCCAGTTCGCCTCAAGGTTTTGGAAGGCCTTCTGCCAACTCATGGGGGCTTCTGCCAGTCTATCTTCAGGGTACCATCCGGAGTCCAACGGCCAAACAGAGAGGATGAATCAAGAGCTGGAAACCACCCTCCGATGTATGACTCGTGACAACCCGTCCACATGGTCATCCTTTATTGTTTGGGCCGAATACGCGCACAACACCTTGCGCTCCTCCTCCACTGGTATGTCCCCGCACGAGTGTCAGTTTGGCTATGCTCCTCCATTGTTCCCGGACCAGGAGGCAGAAGTCAGAGTGCCTTCAGCCTTGAGGTTCGTCAGACGCTGTCGGCTTATGTGGAGGAAGACCCGTCTTAATCTGATGCGTTCCTCACAGAGGTATCAACAACAAGCCAACAGACGTCGCCGTCCCGGGCCTACCCTGCGCCCGGCCAGAGAGTCTGGCTTTCCACAAGAGACTTACCTCTACGGGTGGAGTCTCGCAAGCTGTCCCAAAAATACATCGGTCCCTTCAAGGTTGCCAGGAGAGTTAACCCAGTTTCTTATCGCCTACACTTACCCAGATCCCTTAAGATTAATCCCACATTTCATGTGTCATTGTTAAAACCTGTTGTTTTTTCTCCCCTTGTCCCGGCAGACAGACCTCCCCCTCCGCCTCGTGTCATTGGAGGCCAGCCGGCTTATACCGTCCACCGGATACTGGGATTCCCGCCGGGTGCAGCGGTCCTGGCAGTATCTGGTGGACTGGGAAGGCTACGGTCCTGAGGAGCGCTCCTGGGTTCCTGCCAAAGACATCCTGGACCCTGACCTCATTCGTCAGTTCAGGGTCCTCCACCCTGAGAGAGCTGGTAGGAACGTCAGGAGCCGTTCCTAGGGGGGATTCTGTCAGGATTTGGCCAGGGTTGTTCCGGGTTTTGGTCAGTAGATGTCCCCATTGTGCTTTTTGTCCCTATGTTTTTCCCTTGATCCCCATTATTATTTGCACCTGTGTCTCGTTTCCCCTGATTGTATTTAAACCCTTTGTTTCCCTCAGTTCTGTGCTCTGTGTTTGTATGTTAGCACCCTGCCCTAGTGTTCTGTGTGCTCTTGTCGATTCCGGGTGAAGTTCTTGTGGTATTCTGTTTTTTGTTTTTGTTTATTTTTGGTGATTTTCTTTTGAGGTCTTTTTGTGTTTTTCCTACCACCTTTTGGATTTGCCATTTTTTTGTATTTTAGGATTTTTTCTTTATTAAATACACCGTCTTAAGTACTGCTGTGTCTGCCTCATCTTCTGGGTTCTGCTGTCTATTCGTGGCTCAGTTGGTTAAGTGACTGTTTCTCACTCCGGAGACCCAGGTTCGAAACCGGGTCCTGACA
>NW_027003695.1:0-5232 GCF_036934945.1 Oncorhynchus masou masou
GAGCTTTCATTGGCTGCTTATATGCCCCCTTTATTTATCCTACGGTTCTGACTTAGTGTACAGGGACAACACTGTAAGAACGGCCCATGTTCTGAATTCTGTCGCTGTACATTTCAAAGTTGCTAAACAAATAGTTATATTTACTAATGTTACGTCCGTCCTAGTTTGCTCATTAATGTCTTAATCGAAATTATGGATTGCCTCTCATTTGCTTGTCATCCCCTTATGCCATAGTTTTTACATCTCAATTGTCGTTAAAAAACACATTTGTTAAAGCAAGTCAGCTATATCAGCTATGTTTTTTTAAAGACAGTAAATGAGGCTGAATGAACTGTTTCACTGTCAGACAAGGCTTCGCTGATAGCCAGGTGTAGCAGTGGTAAGATGTTGGGGACAGCTTTATGTAGGTTGTTTGTGGCCACCATTTGTCACCTTATATACCTTATACACCTTATATAGTGCAATTAATGTGTTGTTGTGTAGTGGCTTTGCTGGCATGCATCCCACTTGTTGTTGTTTTTTGCCCCAACAAGATTTACATTCTAAAATTGCCACTACATTAGGCCTAGTGGTGTGGGGCTGTGCTTTGGCAAAGTGGGTGGGGTTATATCCTTCCTGTTTGGCCCTGTCCGGGGGTGTCCTCGGATGGGGCCACAGTGTCTCCCGACCCCTCCTGTCTCAGCCTCCAGTATTTATGCTGCAGTAGTATATGTGTCGGGGGGGGGCTGGGGTCAGTTTGTTATATCTGGAGTACTTCTCCTGTCCAATTCGGTGTCCTGTGTGAATCTAAGTGTGCATTCTCTAATTCTCTCCTTCTCTCTCTCGGAGGACCTGAGCCCTAGGACCATGCCCCAGGACTACCTGACATGATGACTCCTTGCTGTCCCCAGTCCACCTGGCCGTGCTGCTGCTCCAGTTTCAACTGTTCTGCCTTATTATTATTCGACCATGCTGGTCATTTATGAACATTTGAACATCTTGGCCATGTTCTGTTATAATCTCTACCCGGCACAGCCAGAAGAGGACTGGCCACCCCACATAGCCTGGTTCCTCTCTAGGTTTCTGCCTAGGTTTTGGCCTTTCTAGGGAGTTTTTCCTAACCACCGTGCTTCTACACCTGCATTGCTTGCTGTTTGGGGTTTTAGGCTGGGTTTCTGTACAGCACTTTGAGATATCAGCTGATGTACGAAGGGCTATATAAATAAATACATTTGATTTATATTCTACACATTTTCTTATTAGCTCTTTTCGAATTTGGCAAAGGTATTCAGATCCCTTGGATTTCTTCACATTTGATTGTGTTACAAAGTGTTATTAAAATGGATTTAATTGTATTTTTTGTCAATAATATACCCAAATTACAAATGTCAAAGAGGATGTAATATTTAAACATGTTTTAAAGATGAATAAAAAACGAAAAAGTACATTTCTTTAAGAAAATGTAGTGTGCTTGCTAGCTTGTATTTATGGTTCTGAAATACGTCACAGTAGTGGCAGTGACTGCAGTAGTAATGGTAGTGATTGGTTATAGTTGAAAAAGTAAGTAGATGTAAAAATTTATTGAATGGATAGGATAGCCTGAACATGATGAACATGAAGTTGTTTTTGTGCCTCCAGCTTAAACGGTTCAATAGTTACTTTTGGTGAGTTATTTTATGCTATTCTGCACATTTATATATATATAATTGATAAAGTTTTAAGAATTGGAAGTTACGATAGCCTGAACATGAGACAGTTGGTGTGATGTCTCTCGCTTGATTGGTTCAAGAGCTGATGTTGGTGGGTTGTATGATACAAATGTATATAGCTATTAGTTAATCAAATATTTTAAGAATCTGAAGATAGGATAACATGAGAAATTTGGTTTGGTGTCTCTAGCTTGAATGGTCAAGGAGCTACTGTTGGTGAGTTATTTTATGCAAATTGTTAATATGTCTTTAATAATACATCAGATTTTTACAGCACATTTCTACCAACTGAAGTACTCAAAGCTGCATTGCTTGCGGTTTGGGTTTCTGTATAACACTTTGTGACACCCGCTGATGTAAAAGGGCTTTATAAATAAATGAGTGGTAAACTCATTTCATACACCACCAATGTGTAGCACCCACTTGGGTGATGCACAGCAACCATTTGTTTGTGCCAGAACACTCACCACACATCAGCTATCAAGGTGGGGAGTGATACATGCCAGTTAGGAATGAGGGGGTGAATAGGTGGCCATGATGGAAAGGGGCCAGGTTTGGAATTTAGCCATGACACCGTGTTTAACACACCTACTCTTACAATGAGTGCCATATCATTTTTTAATGACCACAGAAAGTCTGGACACCTGTTTAACATCCCATCTGAAAGACAGCACACTACATAGGGCAATTTCCCCTTCACTGCCCTGGGGCATTGGGATCGCCTTAGACCAGAAGGGAAGAGTGCCCCCTGCTGGTACTCCAACACCACTTCCAGCAGCAGCTGATCTCCCATTCAGGGACCAACCATGCATAGCTTCAGAGGAAAGCCTGCAGTGGGATGCAGGGGCATCTTACTATATACAGTATATAAAACAAATGAGGGACCTGTTACCATTGTTTTTGTTGTCATAGATTTTGTAACCAAATGAAGCAATGCTATAAATCATGTAGAATGCTCTCATGGAATGTCACTCCTTGAGCATTACATATATGGAGATCACCTGACAGTTGCATGTCAAATTGACCCACTCGTTGATGATATGCGCAGAACATTGTGTAGCTTTAACCCTTAAGCTACTAAATGGGGTCAACATTCTTCAAATTTTTGTTATAACCATAGGCTAGTCAGGCGGTGTCAGAGGAAGGCCCTAAAAATTGTCAAAGACTCCAGCCACCCTAGTCGTAGACTGTTCTCTCTGCTACAGCACAGCAAGCGGTACTGGAACGCCAAGTCTAGGTCCAAGAGGCTTCTAAACAGCTTCTAACCCCAAGCCATAAGACTCCTGAACATCTAATCAAATGCTCTGAGACACGATTGTGTCGAGGCACAGGTCTGGGGAAGAGTACCAAAACAATTCTGCAGCATTGAAGGTCCCCAAGAACACAGTGGCCTCCATCATTTCTAAATGGAATAAGGTTGGAACCACCGATACGCCTCCTAGAGCTGGCTGCCCAGCCAAACTGAGAAATCTGGCGAGAAGGGTCTTGGTCAGGGATGTGACAAAGAACCCAATGGCCCCTCTGACAGAGCTCCAGAGTTCCTCTGTGGAGATGGGAGAACCTTCCAGAAGGTCAACAATGTCTGCAGCACTCCACCAATCAGGCCTTTATGTTAGAGTGGCCAGACGGAAGCCACTCCTCAGTAAAAAGGCACATGGCAGCTCACTTGGAGTTTGCTAAAAGGCACCTACAGGACTCAGACCATAAGAAACAAGATTCTCTGGTCTGATGAAACCAAGATTGAACTCTTTGGCCTGAATGCCCAGTGTCATGTCCCAGCCAACCAGATACTGGAGAAGCCCCCAAGACGCTGTGAGTCCAACAGGCTGCGGACGGAGTATGCCAGGGCCCCCTCAAGGTCGTTGCGTTGTGGGGTCCAACACTAGCCAAGGGACCAGCTGCCACCGGCCTGAGGAGAGATATGGTAATTGACGGGGAGCTGTAATCTGTACGTCACCTCATTGACTCTCCTCAGGACTTTGAACGCCCCCACAAACCACGGGCTCAGCTTCTGGTAGGACAGGCGGAGGGGCAGGTCCTTTGTAGAAAGCCAGAGCCTGTCATCGGGGTGAAAGACCGGGGCCATACTGCGGTGACAATCGGTCTGCGTCTTCTGCCGAGACTAATCATCCACTGCAGGAGCCTTGATCTGACTCCGGTGCCAGGGTGTCAGGGCCAGCTGATAGCCTAGAACACACTGAAAGGGTGTGAGGTTAGTGGAAGAGTGGCGGGGGGGGGGGAGTTTTCTGCGTATTCTGCCCAAGGCAGAAATGCAGCCCACTCACCACGGACGGTCCTGAAAGTAACTACGAAGGTACCTACCCAGTTCCTGATTTACCCTTTCCACCTGCCCATTAGATTGGGAACGGTACCCGGAGGTGAGGCTGACCATGACCCCCAGTCGTTCCATGAAGGCCTTCCAGACACGGGAGGTGAACCGAGGACCGTGGTCAGACACAATGTCCTCCGGGATACCATAGTGCCGGAAGTCGTGAGAGAAGAGAGCCTCCGCGGTCTGCAGGGCCGTAGAGAGACCAGGCAGCAGAATCAAATGACAGGCATAGGAAAACTGGCCCACAATGAACAGGATGGTGATGTACCCCTCCGAGGGGGAAGGTCTGTGACAAAGTCCACAGAGAGATGGGACTGGGGTCATTGTGGAACCGGCAGTGGGTGGAGTTTGCCATAGGGGAGGTGTCTTGCTGTGTGCGCAGGGGTGGAGCAGGAAGAGACGTGAAACCCGGACGTCCTGGGCCAAGGCGGGCCACCAGTACTTGGCGGAGAGACAGTCAATAGTACGGACTATACCCGGGTGCCCTGACACAGGTGCTGTGTGTGCCCAGGCGAGGAGACGGTCCCGCACATCAGATGGCACGTATATATGCCCTTCAGGACAGTGGGCAGGTGAGGGCTCCTGTCACAGGCTCGACGGATATCCGCGTCCTCATCACCACGACAGGATCCACAATGTGGGTCAGGGGAATAGTGGGTGTCACTTTCTCCCTCCAATCCTCTGTGTCATGCACCCAGGACAACGATCGACCTTAACATTCTTGATCCCAGACGGTAGGAGAGGGTGAAGTCAAACCTGGCAAAGAATAGGTCCACCTGGCCTGATGCGGGTTCAGCCTCATTGCTGTTTGAATGTACTCCAAGTTCCTGTGTTCCGTTCAGACAAGGAATGGGTGTTTAGCCCTCCTCCAACCTCGGAGCGTCCACCTCCACGATGAAGGGCAGGGACGGGTCAGGGGGAGCTAGAACAGGTGCATTAGTAAAACGTTCCTTGAGCACACGGAAGGCTTCCATTGGCCTCCCCAGTCCAGCGCAGCTGTCGAGGACCTCTCTTCACGAGGGAGGTGAGAGTGGCCACCACTGCGCTGGAAACCCCTAATGAAGCGCCTGAAATAGTTGGCAAAAACGTCCTGCACTGACCCTCTGCTCTTCCATCTCTAGTCCCGCGGTGGATATCCGATAGCACAGGAAGGAGACCGCCTGCTGAAATAAAAGGAACTTCTCCGCCTTGGAGTGTCAAGTGTGACGCGCT
>NW_027003696.1:2500-5232 GCF_036934945.1 Oncorhynchus masou masou
TCTTGGCATTCTCTCAACCACCTTCACCAGGAATGCATTTGCTTTTCCTTCACTCTGTGGTCCAACTCATCCCAAACCATGCCAATTGGGTTGAGGTCAGGTGATTGTGGAGGCCAGGTCATCTGATGCAACACGCCATCCCTCTCCTTCTTGGTCAAATAACCCTTACACAGCCTAGAGGTGTGTTGGATCATTGTCCTGTTGAAAAACAAATAATAGTCCCACTAAGAGCAAAACAGATGGGATGGTGTATCGCTGCAGAATGCTGGGTAGCAATGCTGGTTAAGTGTGCCTTGAATTCTAAATAAATCACAGACAGTGTCACCAGCAAACCACCCACACACCATCACACCTCCTCCTCCATGCTTCACGGTGGGAACCACACATGCAGAGATAATCAGTTCACCTACTCTGCGTCTCAGAAAGACACGCGGTTGGAACCAAATTTCTCCAATTTGTACTCATCAGACCAAATGACAGATTTCCACCGGTCTAATATCCATTGCTCATGTGTCTTTGCCCAGCAAGTCTCTTCTTCTTATTGGTGTCCTTTAGTAGTGTTTTCTTTGCAGCAATTCAACTATTAAGGCCTGATTCACTCAGTCTCCTCTGAACAGTTGATGTTGATGTCTGTTACTTGAACTCTGTCAAGCATTTATTTTTTCTGCAATTTCTGAGGCAGTGGTAGTGGTAGTGATAGTGGTAGTGGTAGAGGTAGTGGTAGTGGTAGTGGTAGTGGTAGAGGTAGTGGTAGTGGCAGTGGTAGTGATAGTGGTAGTGGTAGAGGTAGTGGTAGTGGTAGTGGTAGTGGTAGAGGTAGTGGTAGTGGCAGTGGCAGTGGTAGTGGTTGTGGTAGAGGTAGTGGTAGAGGTAGTGGTAATGGTAGTGGTAGTGGTAGTGGTAGTGGTAGTGATAGTGGTAGTGGTAGAGGTAGTGGTAGTGGTAGTGGTAGTGGTAGAGGTAGTGGTAGTGGTAGTGGTAGTGGTAGTGGTAGTGGTAGTGATAGTGGTAGTGGTAGAGGTAGTGGTAGTGGTAGTGGTAGTGGTAGAGGTAGTGGTAGTGGCAGTGGCAGTGGTAGTGGTTGTGGTAGAGGTAGTGGTAGAGGTAGTGGTAATGGTAGAGGTAGTGGTAGTGGTAGTGGTAGTGGTAGTGGTAGTGGTAGTGGTAGAGGTAGTGGTAGTGGTAGAGGTAGTGGTAGTGGTAGTGGTAGTGGTAGAGGTAGTGGTAATGGTAGAGGTAGTGGTAGAGGTAGTGGTAGTGGTAGTGGTAGAGGTAGTGGTTGTGGTAGTGGTAGTGGTAGTGATAGTGGTAGTGGTAGAGGTAGTGGTAGTGGTAGTGGTAGAGGCAGTGGTAGTGGTAGTGATAGTGGTAGTGGTAGAGGTAGTGGTAGTGGTAGTGGTAGAGGTAGTGGTAGTGGTAGAGGTAGTGGTAGTGGTAGTGGTAGTGGTAGTGGTAGAGGTAGTGGTAGAGGTAGTGGTAGTGGTAGAGGTAGTGGTAGTGGTAGTGGTAGAGGTAGTGGTAGTGGTAGAGGTAGTGGTAGTGGTAGAGGTAGTGGTAGTGGTAGTGGTAGTGGTAGTGGTAGTGGTAGTGGTAGAGGTAGTGGTAGTGGAAGTGGTAGTGTTAGTGGTAGTGGTAGAGTGTAGTGGTAGTGTTGAGTGGTAGTGGTAGAGGTAGTGGTAGAGGTAGTGGTAGTGGTAGTGGTAGTGGTAGTGGTAGTGGTAGAGGTAGTGTTAGTGGTAGTGGTAGAGGTAGTGGTAGTGGTAGTGGTAGTGGTAGTGGTAGAGGTAGTGGTAGTGGTAGTGGTAGTGATAGTGGCAGTGGCATTGGTAGTGGTAGAGGTAGTGGTAGAGGCAGTGGTAGTGGTAGTGATAGTGGTAGAGGTAGTGGTAGTGGTAGTGGTAGTGGTAGTGGTAGTGGTAGTGGTAATGGTAGAGGTAGTGGTAGTGGTAGTGGTAGAGGCAGTGGTAGTGGTAGTGGTAGTGGTAGGGGTAGTGGTAGAGGTAGTGGTAATGGTAGTGGTAGTGGTAGTGGTAGTGGTAGTGGTAGTGGCAGTGGTAGTGGTAGAGGTAGTGGTAATGGTAGAGGTAGTGGTAGTGGTAGTGGTAGTGGTAGAGGTAGTGGTAATGGTAGAGGTAGTGGTAGTGGTAGAGGTAGTGGTAGTGGTAGTGGTAGAGGTAGTGGTAGTGGTAGTGGTAGAGGTAGTGGTAGTGGTAGAGGTAGTGGTAGTGGTAGAGGTAGTGGTAGTGGTAGTGGTAGTGGTAGTGGTAGTGGTAGTGTTAGTGGTAGAGGTAGTGGTAGTGGTAGTGGTAGAGGTAGTGGTAGTGGTAGAGGTAGTGGTAGTGGTAGTGGTAGTGGTAGTGGTAGTGGTAGTGGTAGTGGTAGTGGTAGAGGTAGTGGTAGTGGTAGAGGTAGTGGTAGTGGTAGAGGTAGTGGTAGAGGTAGTGGTAGTGGTAGAGGTAGTGGTAGTGGTAGAGGTAGTGGTAGTGGTAGTGGTAGAGGTAGTGGTAGTGGTAGAGGTAGTGGTAGTGGTAGTGGTAGTGGTAGAGGTAGTGGTAGTGGTAGTGGTAGTGGTAGAGGTAGTGGTAGTGGTAGTGGTAGAGGCAGTGGTAGTGGTAGTGATAGTGGTAGTGGTAGAGGTAGTGGTAGTGGTAGTGGTAGTGGTAGAGGTAGTGGTAGTGGCAGTGGTAGTGGTAGTGGTTGTGGTAGAGGTAGTGGTAGAGGTAGTGGTAATG
>NW_027003697.1:0-5231 GCF_036934945.1 Oncorhynchus masou masou
GTGTCAGGATTTGGCCAGGGTTGTTCCGGGTTTTGGTCAGTAGATGTCCCCATTGTGCTTTTTGTCCCTATGTTTTTCCCTTGATCCCCATTATTATTTGCACCTGTGTCTCGTTTCCCCTGATTGTATTTAAACCCTTTGTTTCCCTCAGTTCTGTGCTCTGTGTTTGTATGTTAGCACCCTGCCCTAGTGTTCTGTGTGCTCTTGTCGATTCCGGGTGAAGTTCTTGTGGTATTCTGTTTTTTGTTTTTGTTTATTTTTGGTGAGTTTCTTTTGAGGTCTTTTTGTGTTTTTCCTACCACCTTTTGGATTTGCCATTTTTTGCATTTTAGGATTTTTTCTTTATTAAATACACCGTCTTAAGTACTGCTGTGTCTGCCTCATCTTCTGGGTTCTGCTGTCTATTCGTGGCTCAGTTGGTTAAGTGACTGTTTCTCACTCCGGAGACCCAGGTTCGAAACCGGGTCCTGACAGAAACACAGAGCCAAAAATGAACCCAGAGGCAGCCAGTTCCCAGGACCTTTTGCCACGCTGTCCCACCACCAGGAGACTGTCCAACGCCACGAAGCCGCCCTGGTTCAGCAAGAGGCCTTAATGGCTAGACATTCTCATCTTCTGTCGGAGATGCTGACTTCCATTAAGCAAATATCTGATCGACTTACCCCGGCAACAGTTTCCGTCCCAGTACCTCAGGTTCACGTACCCATGGCAGTTAACCCCCTGGCTGAACCTCGTCTTCCACCTCCCCAACGGTTCTCAGGTGATCCAAGTGCTTGTAAAGGCTTTCTCACTCAATGTTCTCTCTCCTTTGAGCTGCAACCCTCGTCGTTTCCCACCGACCGGTCTAAGATCGCATATATCATCACCCTGCTGTCGGAAAAAGCCCTGGCCTGGGCTACTGCTGTGTGGGATGCCCATAGTTCCTGCTGTGCCAGCTACTCTGCCTTTGCTGAGGAATTCAAACGAGTGTTTCAAGGCCCAAGCAGTGGTTCTGACTCAGCCAAACAGCTCCTGACTCTCCATCAAGGTTGGCGCAGCGTGACGGACTATGCCATCCAGTTCCGCACGGTGGCAGCAGCGAGTGGCTGGAACAACGAGGCGCTCACGGTGTGCTTTCTGAAAGGCCTTTCCGACACTATCCAAGATGAACTGGCCACTCGGGAACCACCGGACAATCTCGAGTCCCTGATCAAGTTGGCCTCACGCATTGACCAGCGTCTGAGAGAGAGAGAACTCAACCGTAGACCTCTAGCCCCTATCAGTCCCAGCTCCGAGTCCCCACCTTTATCATCGCTGGCTCCACCGGAACCCATGCAGATTGGACGCATCTCCCAGGCTGAGAGAGACCGCCGGATGAGGGAGCGACGCTGTCTATATTGCGGCAAACCGGGCCATTTCCGTTCCACGTGTCCCGGGCTCCAGGGAAACGCTCTGTCCCGTACAGACCGGGGGAACTGTAACGGGAAACATAACCTCCTCCCATCCGTCCAACTCCCGTCTGCTCATTCCAGTCACCCTCTCCTGGGACAACCACAAGCTTCACCTTCAAGCCTTGTAGACTCTGAGCCGCAGGCACTTCATGGATGGTGTCTAGCGTAAGGAGAATGGCGTTCCCTCCTGAACCTCTAAGTGACCCCATGAGGGTTACTACATTGGATGGAAGCCCTTGGGATCTGGACTTGTCACTCATGTCACTACCTCCTTGAGACTTTCAGTTTCACAACACCAGGAATTGATGAACTTTCATTTGATCTCCTGTTCCGAGTTCCCTCTCGTCCTTGGATACCCCTGGCTTCACAGCCATAACCCTCACATCGACTGGTCTGTGGGCACCATCAAGCAGTGGGGTCCTACGTGCCAAGCTACTTCTGTATTTTCCAGAATTCCCGAGTTCTACTCCCGAGCCTTTAGAATCCATCGACCTGACCCGAGTTCCCGAAAGTGTTACCATGACCTCAAACTGGTGTTTAGCAAACAGAGGGCCACCATGCTACCACCCCATAGATCTTACGATTGCCCCATCGACCTGTTTCCGGGCACTTGCCCCCCAGGGTCGGATCTTTTCCCTATCTCCACCCGAACGAGCTGCTATGGATACCTACATCAAGGACTCTCTGGAAGCAGGCCTCATGCGTCCATCAACCCGCCCGGCGGGAGCAGGGTTTTTTTCTTTGTGGCCAAGAAAGATGGTGGATTACGTCTGTATCGACCACCGGGACTCCATGACATAACCGTCCGTAACCGTTACCCGCTACTCCTTATGGCCACAGCCTTCGAGCTGCTCCAGGAAGCAGTTGTTTTCACTAAGCTTGACCTGCGGAACTCATACCATCTTGTGCGGATCAGACCTGGTGACGAGTGGAAGACCGTCAACACGCCCTACTGGTCACTATGAATACTTGGTGATGCCCTTCGGCCTGACCCAACGCCCCAGCGGTGTTCCAAGCGCCATAAACGATGTGCTTAGGGATATGCTTAACATATTTGTGTTCGTTTACTTGGATGACATCCTCATCTTTTCGAGCTCCCTTCAAGAACACACTAAGCATGTCAGACAAGTAATTAAACGCTCCTGGACAGCCATCTGTACGTTGCCGGAAAATGTGAATTCCATTCATCCCGAGTACAATTCCTGGGATTTGTAGTGGAACCCGGTCGAGTCCAAATGGACCCTAGGAAGGTAGGGGGCGGTAGCGGATTGGCCCACCCCAAATCCGTTAAGGATGTTCAGCTTCCTGGGCTTCACAAACTTTTACCCCAAGTTCATCAAGAAGAACTTCAGTTTGGTGGCAGCTCCTTCAGCTTTAACCAAAGGTGGCAATGCAAGGTTTTTTTGTGGGGGAAGAGAAGCTGAGACGGCCTTCCAAGGACTCACAGCGCGCATCCTCTCTGCTCCCATCCTGATACTACCGACTACGGATGAACCATTTGTGGTGGAGGTAGACGATCAGAGGTTGGTGTTGGAGCTGTCCTGTCTCAGAGGGGTGAAGACAATAGGCTTCATCCGTGCGCTTTCTTCTCACACCGGCTTACCCCGACTGGAGAGGAACTACGATGTGGGGGATCGTAACTCCCTAGCCAAGATGGCATTGAAGGAATGGAGACACTGGCTCGAGGGGGCTTTCACCCGTTTCAAGTGCTTACGGACCACAAAATATGGAGTATATCCAGCAGGCGAAGCGATTGAACTCTAGACAAGCTAGATGGTCTCTTTTCTTCAATCGATTCCAGTTTATCCTCACCTATCGGCCCGGGTCGAAGAATCTCAAACCGGATGCCCTGTCCCGAGTCTACGCTCCTGCCATTCGAGATGACACGGACATGCCTGTCCTTCCTGCTGCTAAGATTGTGGCTCCGATCTCGTGGCAAGTTGAGGATACCGTGAGACGTGCTCAAGCTAGCGAACCGGACCCTAAAGGAGGCCCTGCCAATCGGTTGTTTGTCCCCAAGGCAGTGAGGACTCAGGTCCTTCTGTGGGGGCACTCCTCTCGCCTCACCTGTCATCCGGGCGTAGGTCGCACCTTGGAGTTCATCCAGCGTAAGTTCTGGTGGCCTACCATAAGAGAAGACGTTGCCACTTTCGTCAATGCCTGCCCCGTGTGCTGCCAGGGCAAATCTTCTCACCTCCGCCCTCAAGGACTCCTTCACCCTTTACCTGTTCCCCACAGACCCTGGTCCCATATCTCATTGGACTTTATTACTGGACTTCCTCCATCCCATGGCAATACTACTATCCTAGTCATAATCGACAGGTTTTCAAAGGCGGCCAGGTTCGTCCCTCTGACTAAGTTACCTTCTGCCAAGGAAACGGCTGAGTTGGTAATTAATCATGTGTTCCGAGTCTTCGGCATTCCTCAAGATGTGGTTTCTGACAGAGGTCCCCAGTTCGCCTCAAGGTTTTGGAAGGCCTTCTGCCAACTCATGGGGGCTTCTGCCAGTCTATCTTCAGGGTACCATCCGGAGTCCAACGGCCAAACAGAGAGGATGAATCAAGAGCTGGAAACCACCCTCCGATGTATGACTCGTGACAACCCGTCCACATGGTCATCCTTTATTGTTTGGGCCGAATACGCGCACAACACCTTGCGCTCCTCCTCCACTGGTATGTCCCCGCACGAGTGTCAGTTTGGCTATGCTCCTCCATTGTTCCCGGACCAGGAGGCAGAAGTCAGAGTGCCTTCAGCCTTGAGGTTCGTCAGACGCTGTCGGCTTATGTGGAGGAAGACCCGTCTTAATCTGATGCGTTCCTCACAGAGGTATCAACAACAAGCCAACAGACGTCGCCGTCCCGGGCCTACCCTGCGCCCGGCCAGAGAGTCTGGCTTTCCACAAGAGACTTACCTCTACGGGTGGAGTCTCGCAAGCTGTCCCAAAAATACATCGGTCCCTTCAAGGTTGCCAGGAGAGTTAACCCAGTTTCTTATCGCCTACACTTACCCAGATCCCTTAAGATTAATCCCACATTTCATGTGTCATTGTTAAAACCTGTTGTTTTTTCTCCCCTTGTCCCGGCAGACAGACCTCCCCTCCGCCTCGTGTCATTGGAGGCCAGCCGGCTTATACCGTCCACCGGATACTGGATTCCCGCCGGGTGCAGCGGTCCTGGCAGTATCTGGTGGACTGGGAAGGCTACGGTCCTGAGGAGCGCTCCTGGGTTCCTGCCAAAGACATCCTGGACCCTGACCTCATTCGTCAGTTCAGGGTCCTCCACCCTGAGAGAGCTGGTAGGAACGTCAGGAGCCGTTCCTAGGGGGATTCTGTCAGGATTTGGCCAGGGTTGTTCCGGGTTTTGGTCAGTAGATGTCCCCATTGTGCTTTTTGTCCCTATGTTTTTCCCTTGATCCCCATTATTATTTGCACCTGTGTCTCGTTTCCCCTGATTGTATTTAAACCCTTTGTTTCCCTCAGTTCTGTGCTCTGTGTTTGTATGTTAGCACCCTGCCCTAGTGTTCTGTGTGCTCTTGTCGATTCCGGGTGAAGTTCTTGTGGTATTCTGTTTTTTGTTTTTGTTTATTTTTGGTGAGTTTCTTTTGAGGTCTTTTTGTGTTTTTCCTACCACCTTTTGGATTTGCCATTTTTTGCATTTTAGGATTTTTTCTTTATTAAATACACCGTCTTAAGTACTGCTGTGTCTGCCTCATCTTCTGGGTTCTGCTGTCTATTCGTGGCTCAGTTGGTTAAGTGACTGTTTCTCACTCCGGAGACCCAGGTTCGAAACCGGGTCCTGACAA
>NW_027003698.1:0-5231 GCF_036934945.1 Oncorhynchus masou masou
TGTCAGGATTTGGCCAGGGTTGTTCCGGGTTTTTGTCAGTAGATGTCCCCATTGTGCTTTTTGTCCCTGTGTTTTTCCCTTGATCCCCATTATTGTTTGCACCTGTGTCTCGTTTCCCCTGATTGTATTTAAACCCTTTGTTTCCCTCAGTTCTGTGCTCTGTGTTTGTATGTTAGCACCCTGCCCTAGTGTTCTGTGTGCTCTTGTCGATTCCGGGTGAAGTTCTTGTGGTATTCTGTTTTTTGTTTTTGTTTATTTTTTGGTGAGTTTCTTTTGAGGTCTTTTTGTGTTTTTCCTACCACCTTTTGGATTTGCCATTTTTTGTATTTTAGGATTTTTTCTTTATTAAATACACCGTCTTAAGTACTGCTGTGTCTGCCTCATCTTCTGGGTTCTGCTGACTATTCGTGGCTCAGTTGGTTAAGTGACTGTTTCTCACTCCGGAGACCCAGGTTCGAAACCGGGTCCTGACAGAAACACAGAGCCAAAAATGAACCCAGAGGCAGCCAGTTCCCAGGACCTTTTTGCCACGCTGTCCCACCACCAGGAGACTGTCCAACGCCACGAAGCCGCCCTGGTTCAGCAAGAGGCCTTAATGGCTAGACATTCTCATCTTCTGTCGGAGATGCTGACTTCCATAAAGCAGATATCTGATCGACTTACCCCGGCAACGGTTCCCGTCCCAGTACCTCAGGTTCACGTACCCATGGCAGTTAACCCCCTGGCTGAACCTCGTCTTCCACCTCCCCAACGGTTCTCAGGTGATCCAAGTGCTTGTAAAGGCTTTCTCACTCAATGTTCTCTCTCCTTTGAGCTGCAACCTTCGTCGTTTCCCACCGACCGGTCTAAGATCGCATATATCATTACCCTGCTGTCGGAAAAAGCCCTGGCCTGGGCTACTGCTGTGTGGGATGCCCATAGTTCCTGCTGTGCCAGCTACTCTGCCTTTGCTGAGGAATTCAAACGAGTGTTTCAAGGCCCAAGCAGTGGTTCTGACTCAGCCAAACAGCTCCTGACTCTCCATCAAGGTTGGCGCAGCGTGACGGACTATGCCATCCAGTTCCGCACGGTGGCAGCAGCGAGTGGCTGGAACAACGAGGCGCTCACGGTGTGCTTTCTGAAAGGCCTTTCCGACACTATCCAAGATGAACTGGCCACTCGGGAACCACCGGACAATCTCGAGTCCCTGATCAAGTTGGCCTCACGCATTGACCAGCGTCTGAGAGAGAGAGAACTCAACCGTAGACCTCTAGCCCCTATCAGTCCCAGCTCCGAGTCCCCACCTTTATCATCGCTGGCTCCACCGGAACCCATGCAGATTGGACGCATCTCCCAGGCTGAGAGAGACCGCCGGATGAGGGAGCGACGCTGTCTATATTGCGGCAAACCGGGCCATTTCCGTTCCACGTGTCCCGGGCTCCAGGGAAACGCTCTGTCCCGTACAGACCGGGGGAACTGTAACGGGAAACATAACCTCCTCCCATCCGTCCAACTCCCGTCTGCTCATTCCAGTCACCCTCTCCTGGGACAACCACAAGCTTCACCTTCAAGCCTTGGTAGACTCTGGAGCCGCAGGTAACTTCATGGATGGTGTCTGGGCGAAGGAGAATGGCGTTCCCTCTGAACCTCTAAGTGACCCCATGAGGGTTACTACATTGGATGGAAGCCCTTTGGGATCTGGACTTGTCACTCATGTCACTACCTCCTTGAGACTTTCAGTTTCACAACACCAGGAATTGATGAACTTTCATTTGATCTCCTGTTCCGAGTTCCCTCTCGTCCTTGGATACCCCTGGCTTCACAGCCATAACCCTCACATCGACTGGTCTGTGGGCACTATCAAGCAGTGGGGTCCTACGTGCCAAGCTACTTGTATTTTCCAGAATTCCCCGAGTTCTACTCCCGAGTCTTTAGAATCCATCGACCTGACCCGAGTTCCCGAGTGTTACCATGACCTCAAACTGGTGTTTAGCAAACAGAGGGCCACCATGCTACCACCCCATAGATCTTACGATTGCCCCATCGACCTGTTTCCGGGCACTTGCCCCCCAGGGGTCGGATCTTTTCCCTATCTCCACCCGAACGAGCTGCTATGGATACCTACATCAAGGACTCTCTGGAAGCAGGCCTCATGCGTCCATCAACCTCCCCGGCGGGAGCAGGGGTTTTTCTTTGTGGCCAAGAAAGATGGTGGATTACGTCCTTGCATCGACTACCGGGGACTCAATGACATAACCGTCCGTAACCGTTACCCGCTACCCCTTATGGCCACAGCCTTCGAGCTGCTCCAGGAAGCAGTTGTTTTCACTAAGCTTGACCTGCGGAACGCATACCATCTTGTGCGGATCAGACCTGGTGACGAGTGGAAGACCGCTTTCAACACGCCTACTGGTCACTATGAATACTTGGTGATGCCCTTCGGCCTGACCAACGCCCCAGCGGTGTTCCAAGCGCTCATAAACGATGTGCTTAGGGATATGCTTAACATATTTGTGTTCGTTTACTTGGATGACATCCTCATCTTTTCGAGCTCCCTTCAAGAACACACTAAGCATGTCAGACAAGTACTCAAACGCCTCCTGGACAGCCATCTGTACGTTAAGCCGGAAAATGTGAATTCCATTCATCCCGAGTACAATTCCTGGGATTTGTAGTGGAACCCGGTCGAGTCCAAATGGACCCTAGGAAGGTAGGGGCGGTAGCGGATTGGCCCACCCCCAAATCCGTTAAGGATGTTCAGCGTTTCCTGGGCTTCACAAACTTTTACCGCAAGTTCATCAAGAACTTCAGTTTGGTGGCAGCTCCTCTCTCAGCTTTAACCAAAGGTGGCAATGCAAGGTTTGTGTGGGGAAGAGAAGCTGAGACGGCCTTCCAAGGACTCAAGCAGCGCGTCCTCTCTGCTCCCATCCTGATACTACCGACTACGGATGAACCATTTGTGGTGGAGGTAGACGCATCTGAGGTTGGTGTTGGAGCTGTCCTGTCTCAGAGGGGTGAAGACAAGAGTTTCATCCGTGCGCTTCTTCTCACACCGGCTTACCCCGACTGGAGAGGAACTACGATGTGGGGGATCAGAACTCCTAGCGGTTAAGATGGCATTGAAGGAATGGAGACACTGGCTCGAGGGGGCTTCTCACCTGTTTCAAGTGCTTACGGACCACAAAATCTGGAGTATATCCAGCAGGTTAAGCTGATTGAACTCTAGACAAGCTCAGATGGTCTTTCTTCAATCGATTCCAGTTTATCCTCACCTATCGCCCGGGTCGAAGAATCTCAAACCGGATGCCCTGTCCCAGTCTACGCTTCCTGCCATTCGAGATGACACGGACATGCCTGTCCTTCCTGCTGCTAAGATTGGCCTCCCGATCTCGTGGCAAGTTGAGGATACCGTGAGACGTGCCAAGCTAGCGAACCGGACCCTAAAGGAGGCCCTGCCAATCGGTTGTTTGTCCCTCAAGGCAGTGAGGACTCAGGTCCTTCTGTGGGGGCACCTCTCGCCCTCACCTGTCATCCGCGTAGGTCGACCTTGGAGTTCATCCAGCGGTAAGTTCTGGTGGCCTACCATAAGAGAAGACGTTGCCACTTTTGTCAATGCCTGCCCCGTGTGCTGCCAGGGCAAATCTTCTCACCTCCGCCCTCAAGGACTCCTTCACCCTTTGCCTGTTCCCCCCACAGACCCTGGTCCCATATCTCATTGGACTTATTACTGGACTTCCATCCCATGGCAATACTACTATCCTAGTCATAATCAGACAGGTTTTCAAGTTATGCCAGGTTCGTCCCTCTGACTAAGTTACCTTCTGCCAAGGAAACGGTTGAGTTGGTAATTAATCATGTGTTCCGGTCTTCGGCATTCCTCAAGATGTGGTTTCTACAGAGGTCCCAGTTCACCAAGGTTTGAATGGCCTTCTGCCAACTCATGGGGGCTTCGCCAGCCTATCTTCAGGGTACCATCCGAGTCCAACGGCCAAACAGAGAGGATGAATCAAGAGCTGGAAACCACCTCCGATGTATGACTCGTGACAACCCGTCCACATGGTCATCCTTTTTTATTGTTTGGGCCGAATACGCGCACAACACCTTTGCGCTTCCTCCTCCACTGGTATGTCCCCGCACGAGTGTCAGTTTGGCTATGCTCCTCCATTGTTCCCGGGACCAGGAGGCAGAAGTCAGAGTGCCTCTCAGCCTGGAGGTTCACAGACTCGTCGGCTTATGGGAGGAAGACCCGTCTTAATCTGATGCGTTCCTCAGAGGAGGTCAAGAATGGCTTCAGCCAGACGTCGCTCGTCCCGGCCTACTCCTGCGCCCGCCAGAGAGTCTGCTTTCCACAAGAGACTTACCTCTACGGGGTGGAGTCTCGCAAGCTGTCCCAAAATACATCGTCCTTCAATGTTGCCAGGAGAGTTAACCCAGTTTCTTACGGCCTACACTTACCCAGATCCCTTAAGATTAATCCCACATTTCACGTGTCATTGTTAAAACCTGTTGTTTTTTCTCCCCTTGTCCCGGCAGACAGACCTCCCCCTCCGCCTCGTGTCATTGGAGGCCAGCCGGCATTATACCGTCCCACCGGATACTGGATTCCCGCCGGGTGCAGCGGTCCTGGCAGTATCTGGTGGACTGGGAAGGCTACGGTCCTGAGGAGCGCTCCTGGGTTCCTGCCAAAGACATCCTGGACCCTGACCTCATTCGTCAGTTCAGGGTCCTCCACCCTGAGAGAGCTGGTAGGAACGTCAGGAGCCGTTCCTAGGGGGGATTCTGTCAGGATTTGGCCAGGGTTGTTCCGGGTTTTTGTCAGTAGATGTCCCCATTGTGCTTTTTGTCCCTGTGTTTTTCCCTTGATCCCCATTATTGTTTGCACCTGTGTCTCGTTTCCCCTGATTGTATTTAAACCCTTTGTTTCCCTCAGTTCTGTGCTCTGTGTTTGTATGTTAGCACCCTGCCCTAGTGTTCTGTGTGCTCTTGTCGATTCCGGGTGAAGTTCTTGTGGTATTCTGTTTTTTTGTTTTTGTTTATTTTTTGGTGAGTTTCTTTTGAGGTCTTTTTGTGTTTTTCCTACCACCTTTTGGATTTGCCATTTTTTGTATTTTAGGATTTTTCTTTATTAAATACACCGTCTTAAGTACTGCTGTGTCTGCCTCATCTTCTGGGTTCTGCTGACTATTCGTGGCTCAGTTGGTTAAGTGACTGTTTCTCACTCCGGAGACCCAGGTTCGAAACCGGGTCCTGAC
>NW_027003699.1:0-5231 GCF_036934945.1 Oncorhynchus masou masou
AAAACACCTTGAGGATTGATTCCAAACAACGTTGCCATGTTTCGTCGATATTATGGAGTTCATTCGAAAAAAGTTTGACGTTGTAGGTGACTGAATTTTCGGTTCGTTTCGGTAGCCAAATGCGATGTACAAAACGGAACGATTTCTCCTACACAGACGCTTTCCCAGGAAAAGCTGCGCATTTGGTATGTAACTGAGAGTCTCCTCATTGAAAACATCCGAAGCTCTTCAAAGGTAAATGATTTTATTTATTTGGTTATCTGGTTTTTGTGAAAATGTTGCGTGCTAAATGATACTCAAAATGCTAAGCTAGCTTAGTATACTCTACACAAATTAGTCAATTTCTATGGTTCAAAAGCATATTTTGAAAATCTGAGATGACAGTGTTGTTAAGAAAAGGCTAAGCTTGAGAGCAGGCGTATTATTTTCATTTTATTTGCGATTTTCAGAAATCGTTAACGTTGGCGTTATGCTAATGAGCCTGGAGGCTTTAGTCACGTATCCCGGATCCGGATGGGAGTTTCAACAGGTTAAAGGCACAGTCAACTTAGTGTATGTAAACTTCTGACCCACTGGAACTGTGATAAGGTGAATTATAGGTGAAATAATCTGTCTGTAAACAATTTTGGAAAAATGACTTGTGTTATGCACAAAGTAGAGCGTCCTAACCGACTTGCCAAAACTATAGTTTGTTAACAAGAAATCTGTGGGGTTGTTGAAAAACAAGTTTTAATGACTTCAAGCTTAAGTATGTAAACTTCCGACTTGTAGGCGTAAACTTCCGACTGTACCGAGACTGACGTCTGCACCGAGTGCACCGAGACTGACGTCTGCACCGAGACTGAGCGTCTGCACCGGGTGCACCGAGACTGACGTCTGCACCGAGTGTACCGAGACTGACGCCTGCACCGAGTGTACCGAGACTGACGTCTGCACCGAGTGTACCGAGACTGACGTCTGCACCGGAATGTACCGAGACTGACGTCTGCACCGAGTACCGAGACTGACGCCTGCACCGAGTGTACCGAGACTGACGTCTGCACCGAGACTGACGTCTGTACCGAGACTGACGTCCTGCACCGAGTGTACCGAGACTGACGCCTGCACCGAGTGTACCGAGACTGACGCCTGCACCGAGTGTACCGAGACTGACGCCTGCACCGGTGTACCGAGACTGACGCCTGCACCGAGTGTACCGAGACTGACGCCTGCTACCGAGACTGACGCCTGCACCGAGTGCACCGAGACTGACGTCTGCACCGAGTGTACCGAGACTGACGCCTGCACCGAGTGTACCGAGACTGACGCCTGCACCGGTGTACCGAGACTGACGCCTGCACCGGGTGTACCGAGACTGACGCCTGCACCGAGACTGACGTCTGCACCGAGACTGACGTCTGTACCGAGTGTACCGAGACTGACGCCTGCACCGAGACTGACGCCTGCACCGAGTGCACCGAGACTGACGCCTGCACCGAGTGTACCGAGACTGACGCCTGCACCGAGACTGACGTCTGTACCGAGACTGACGTCTGCACCGAGTGTACCGAGACTGACGTCTGCACCGGTGTACCGAGACTGACGTCTGCACCGAGTGTACCGAGACTGACGTCTGCACCGAGTGTACCGAGACTGACGCCTGCACCGGTGTACCGAGACTGACGCCTGCACCGGGTACCGAGACTGACGTCTGCACCGGTGTACCGAGACTGACGTCTGCACCGAGTGTACCGAGACTGACGTCTGCACCGAGACTGACGTCTGCACCGAGTGTACCGAGACTGACGCCTGCACCGAGACTGACGTCTGCACCGAGACTGACGTCTGCACCGAGTGCACCGAGACTGACGCCTGCACCGGGTAACGAGACTGACGCCTGCACCGGTGTACCGAGACTGACGCCTGCACGGTGTACCGAGACTGACGTCTGTACCGGAGTGTACCGAGACTGACGTCTGCACCGGTGTACCGAGACTGACGCCTGCACCGAGTGTACCGAGACTGACGCCTGCACCGCACTGACGTCTGCACCGGGTGTACCGAGACTGACGCCTGTACCGAGTGCATCGAGACCGACGTCTGCACCCGGAGACTGACGCCTGCACCGGGTGTACCGAGACTGACGTCTGCACCGAGACTGACGTCTGCACCGAGTGTACGAGACTGACGTCTGCACCGGGTGTACCGAGACTGACGCCTGCACCGAGTGCACCGAGACTGACGTCTGCACCGGGTGCACCGAGACTGACGTCTGCACCGGGTGTACCGAGACTGACGTCTGCACTGGGTGTACCCGAGACTGACGCACGAGACACCTGGAGTGTACCGAGACTGACGTCTGCACCGAGACCCAGCGTCTGCACCGAGTACCGGACCGGACGTCTGCACCCAGTGTACCGAGACTGACGTCTGCACCGAGTGTACCGAGACAGCGTCTGTACCGAGACTGACATCAGCACCGAGTACCGAGACTGACGTCTGCACCGAGACTGGCGTCTGCACCGAGACTGACGTCTGTACCGAGTGTAACGAGACTGACGTCTGCACCGAGACTGTCTGCAACGAGACTGACGTCTGCACCGAGGTACCGAGACTGACGTCTGCACCGGGTGTACCGAGACTGACGCCTGCACCGAGTGCACCGAGACTGACGTCTGCACCGTGCACCGAGACTGACGCCTGCACCGGGTGTTACCGAGACTGACGTCTGCACCGGGTGCTACGTCTGTACGCGAGACTGACGTCTGCACCGAGTGTACCGAGACTGACGTCTGCACCGAGTGTACCGAGACTGACGTCTGCACCGAGTACCGAGACTGACGTCTGCACCGAGTGTACCGAGACTGACGTCTGCACCGAGACTGACGTCTGCACCGGGTGTACCGAGACTGACGTCTGCACCGAGACTGCGTCTGCACCGAGACTGACGTCTGCACCGGTGTACCGAGACTGACGTCTGCACCGGGTGTACCGAGACTGACGCCTGCACCGGGTGCACCGAGACTGACGTCTGCACCGAGTGTACCGAGACTGACGCCTGCACCGGGTGTACCGAGACTGACGTCTGCACCGTGTGTACCGAGATTGACGTCTGCACCGAGTGTACCGAGACTGACGTCTGCACCGAGTGTACCGAGACTGACGTCTGCACCGAGTGTACCGAGACTGACGTCTGCACCGAGTGTACCGAGACTGACGTCTGCACCGAGACTGACGTCTGCACCGAGTGTACCGAGACTGACGTCTGCACAGAGACTGACGTCTGCACCGAGACTGACGTCTGTACCGAGTGTACCGAGACTGACGTCTGCACCGAGACTGACGTCTGTACCGAGTGTACCGAGACTGACGTCTGCACCGAGACTGACGTCTGCACCGAGTGTACCGAGACTGACGTCTGCACCGAGACTGACGTCTGCACCGAGACTGACGTCTGTACCGAGTGTACCGAGACTGACGTCTGCACCGGGTGTACCGAGACTGACGTCTGCACCGGGTGTACCGAGACTGACGCTCTGCACCGAGACTGACGTCTGCACGGGTGTACCGAGACTGACGTCTGCACGCGAGACTGACGCCTGCACCGGGTGTACCGAGACTGACGTCTGCACCGGGTGTACCGAGACTGACGCCTGCACCGAGTGTACCGAGACTGACGTCTGCACCGGGTGTACCGAGACTGACGTCTGCACCGAGTGTACCGAGACTGGCGCCTGCACCGTGTACCGAGACTGACGTCTGCACCGAGTGCACCCGAGACTGACGTCTGCACCGAGTGTACCGAGACTGACGCCTGCACCGAGTGTACCGAGACTGACGTCTGCACCGAGACTGACGTCTGCACCGAGTGTACCGAGACTGCGTCTGCACCGAGACTGACGCCTGCACCGAGTGTACCGAGACTGACGTCTGCACCGAGACTGACGTCTGCACCGAGTGTACGCGAGACTGACGTCTGCACCGAGTGTACGAGACTGACGCCTGCACCGAGTGTACCGAGACTGACGTCTGCACCGAGTGTACCGAGACTGACGCCTGCACCGAGTGTACCGAGACTGACGCCTGCACCGGTGCACCGAGACTGACGCCTGCACCGAGTGTACCGAGACTGACGTCTGCACCGGGTACCGAGACTGACGTCTGCACCGGGTGCACCGAGACTGACGCCTGCACCGGGTGTACCGAGACTGACGCCTGCACCGGGTGCACCGAGACTGACGTCTGCACCGGGTGCACCGAGACTGACGTCTGCACCGGGTGTACCGAGACTGACGCCTGCACCGGGTGTACCGAGACTGACGTCTGCACCGAGGCTGACGCCTGCACCGAGACTGACGTCTGCACCGGGTGTACCGAGACTGACGCCTGCACCGAGACTGACGTCTGCACCGAGTGTACCGAGACTGACGTCTGTACCGAGACTGACGCCTGCACCGAGTGTACCGAGACTGACGTCTGCACCGAGTGTACCGAGACTGACGTCTGCACCGAGTGTACCGAGACTGACGTCTGCACCGAGTGTACCGAGACTGACGCCTGCACCGAGTGTACCGAGACTGACGTCTGCACCGAGACGCGTGTACCGAGTGACGAGACTGACGTCTGCACCGAGACTGACGTCTGCACCGAGTATCGAGACTGACGCCTGCACCGAGTGTAACGAGACTGACGTCTGCACCGAGTGTACCGAGACTGACGTCTGTACCGAGACTGCGCCAGCACGAGTGTACCGAGACTGACGTCTGCACCGAGTGTACCGAGACTGGCGTCTGCACGGGTGCGCGAGACTGACGTCTGCACCGAGTGTACCGAGACTGACGTCTGCACCGAGACTGACGTCTGCACCGAGTGTACCGAGACTGACGTCTGCACCGAGTGCAACGAGACTGACGCCTGCACCGAGTGTAACGAGACTGACGTCTGCACCGAGCACCGAGACTGACGTCTGCACCGGGTGTACCGAGACTGACGCCTGCACCGGGTGTACCGAGACTGACGCCTGCACCGGGTGTACCGAGACTGACGTCTGCACCGGGTGTACCGAGACTGACGCCTGCACCGAGTGTACCGAGACTGACGCCTGCACCAGGTGCACCGAGACTGACGTCTGCACCGGGTGTACCGAGACGATCGCCTGTGACCGGGTACCTCGCAGACTGACGTCTGCACCGGGTGCAGCCCGAGACTGACGCCTGCACCGGGTGTACCGAGACTGACGTGCCTGCACCGAG
>NW_027003700.1:0-5231 GCF_036934945.1 Oncorhynchus masou masou
TGTCAGGATTTGGCCAGGGTTGTTCCGGTTGTTGGTCACTAGATGCCCCCATTGTGCTTTTTGTCCTTATGTTTTTCCCTTGATCCCCATTATTATTTGCACCTGTGCCTCGTTTTCCCCTCATTGTATTTAAACCCTTAGTTTCCCTCAGTTCTGTGCTCTGTGTTTGTATGTTAGCACCCAGCCCTAGTGTTCTGTGTGCTCTTGTCGATTCCGGGTGACGCTCTTGTGGAATTCTGTTTTTTGTTTTTGTTTATTTTTTGTGAGTTTCTTTTGAGGCCTTTTTGTGCTTTACCTACCACCTTTTGGATTTGCCATTTTTTGTATTTGAGGTTTTTACTTTATTAAATACACCGTCTTAAGTACTGCTGTGTCTGCCTCATCTTCTGGGTTCTGCTGACTATTCGTGGCTCAGTTGGTTAAGTGACTGTTTCTCACTCCGGAGACCCAGGTTCGAAACCGGGTCCTGACAGAAACACAGAGCCAAAAATGAACCCAGAGGCAGCCAGTTCCCAGGACCTTTTGCCACGCTGTCCCACCACCAGGAGACTGTCCAACGCCACGAAGCCGCCCTGGTTCAGCAAGAGGCCTTAATGGCTAGACATTCTCATCTTCTGTCGGAGATGCTGACTTCCATTAAGCAAATATCTGATCGACTTACCCCGGCAACAGTTCCCGTCCCAGTACCTCAGATTCACGTACCCATGGCAGTTAACCCCCTGGCTGAACCTCGTCTTCCACCTCCCCAACGGTTCTCAGGTGATCCAAGTGCTTGTAAAGGGTTTCTCACTCAATGTTCTCTCTCCTTTGAGCTGCAACCCTCGTCGTTTCCCACCGACCGGTCTAAGATCGCATATATCATCACCCTGCTGTCGGAAAAAGCCCTGGCCTGGGCTACTGCTGTGTGGGATGCCCATAGTTCCTGCTGTGCCAGCTACTCTGCCTTTGCTGAGGAATTCAAACGAGTGTTTCAAGGCCCAAGCAGTGGTTCTGACTCAGCCAAACAGCTCCTGACTCTCCATCAAGGTTGGCGCAGCGTGACGGACTATGCCATCCAGTTCCGCACGGTGGCAGCAGCGAGTGGCTGGAACAACGAGGCGCTCACGGTGTGCTTTCTGAAAGGCCTTTCCGACACTATCCAAGATGAACTGGCCACTCGGGAACCACCGGACAATCTCGAGTCCCTGATCAAGTTGGCCTCACGCATTGACCAGCGTCTGAGAGAGAGAGACTCAACCGTAGACCTCTAGCCCCTATCAGTCCCAGCTCCGAGTCTCCACCTTTATCATCACGGGCTCCACCGGAACCCATGCAGATTGGACGCATCTCCCAGGCTGAGAGAGACCGCCGGATGAGGGAGCGACGCTGTCTATATTGCGGCAAACCGGGCCATTTCCGTTCCACGTGTCCCGGGCTCCAGGGAAACGCTCTGTCCCGTACAGACCTGGGGGAACTGTAACGGGAAACATAACCTCCTCCCATCCGTCCAACTCCCGTCTGCTCATTCCAGTCACCCTCTCCTGGGACAACCACAAGCTTCACCTTCAAGCCTTGGTAGACTCTGGAGCCGCAGGTAACTTCATGGATGGTGTCTGGGCGAAGGAGAATGGCGTTCCTCTGAACCTCTAAGTGACCCCATGAGGGTTACTACATTGGATGGAAGCCCTTTGGGATCTGGACTTGTCACTCATGTCACTACCTCCTTGCGACTTTCAGTTTCACAACACCAGGAATTGATGAACTTTCATTTGATCTCCTGTTCCGAGTTCCCTCTCGTCCTTGGATACCCCTGGCTTCACAGCCATAACCCTCACATCGACTGGTCTGTGGGCACTATCAAGCAGTGGGGTCCTACGTGCCAAGCTACTTGTATTTTCCAGAATTCCCCGAGTTCTACTCCCGAGTCTTTAGAATCCATCGACCTGACCCGAGTTCCCGAGTGTTACCATGACCTCAAACTGGTGTTTAGCAAACAGAGGGCCACCATGCTACCACCCCATAGACCTTACGATTGCCCCATCGACCTGTTTCCGGGCACTTGCCCCCCAGGGGTCGGATCTTTTCCCTATCTCCACCCGAACGAGCTGCTATGGATACCTACATCAAGGACGCTCTGGAAGCAGGCCTCATGCGTCCATCCACCTCCCCGGCGGGAGCAGGGTTTTTCTTTGTGGCCAAGAAAGACGGTGGATTACGTCCTTGCATCGACTACCGGGGACTCAATGCCATAACCGTCCGTAACCGTTACCCGCTACCCCTTATGGCCACAGCCTTCGAGCTGCTCCAGGAAGCAGTTGTTTTCACTAAGCTTGACCTGCGGAACGCATACCATCTTGTGCGGATCAGACCTGGTGACGAGTGGAAGACCGCTTTCAACACGCCTACTGGTCACTATGAATACTTGGTGATGCCCTTCGGCCTGACCAACGCCCCAGCGGTGTTCCAAGCGCTCATAAACGATGTGCTTAGGGATATGCTTAACATATTTGTGTTCGTTTACTTGGATGACATCCTCATCTTTTCGAGCTCTCTTCAAGAACACACTAAGCATGTCAGACAAGTACTCAAACGCCTCCTGGACAGCCATCTGTACGTTAAGCCGGAAAAATGTGAATTCCATTCATCCCGAGTACAATTCCTGGGATTTGTAGTGGAACCCGGTCGAGTCCAAATGGACCCCAGGAAGGTAGGGGCGGTAGCGGATTGGCCCACCCCCAAATCCGTTAAGGAAGTTCAGCGTTTCCTGGGCTTCACAAACTTCTACCGCAAGTTCATCAAGAACTTCAGCTTGGTGGCAGCCCCTCTCTCAGCTTTAACCAAGGGTGGCAATGCAAGGTTTTTGTGGGGAAGAGAAGCTGAGACGGCCTTCCAAGGACTCAAGCAGCGCGTTCTCTCTGCTCCCATCCTGATACTACCGACTACGGATGAACCATTTGTGGTGGAGGTAGACGCATCAGAGGTTGGTGTTGGAGCTGTCCTGTCTCAGAGGGGTGAAGACAAGAAGCTTCATCCGTGCGCTTTCTTCTCACACCGGCTTACCCCGACTGAGAGGAACTACGATGTGGGGGATCGTGAACTCCTAGCGGTTAAGATGGCATTGAAGGAATGGAGACACTGGCTCGAGGGGGCTTCTCACCCGTTTCAAGTGCTTACGGACCACAAAAATCTGGAGTATATCCAGCAGGCGAAGCGGTTGAACTCTAGACAAGCTAGATGGTCTCTTTTCTTCAATCGATTCCAGTTTATCCTCACCTATCGGCCCGGGTCGAAGAATCTCAAACCGGATGCCCTGTCCCGAGTCTACGCTCCTGCCATTCGAGATGACACGGACATGCCTGTCCTTCCTGCTGCTAAGATTGTGGCTCCGATCTCGTGGCAAGTTGAGGATACCGTGAGACGTGCTCAAGCTAGCGAACCGGACCCGAAAGGAGGCCCTGCCAATTGGTTGTTTGTCCCCAAGGCAGTGAGGACTCAGGTCCTTCTGTGGGGGCACTACTCTCGCCTCACCTGTCATCCGGGCGTAGGTCGCACCTTGGAGTTCATCCAGCGTAAGTTCTGGTGGCCTACCATAAGAGAAGACGTTGCCACTTTCGTCAATGCCTGCCCCGTGTGCTGCCAGGGCAAATCTTCTCACCTCCGCCCTCAAGGACTCCTTCACCCTTTACCTGTTCCCCACAGACCCTGGTCCCATATCTCATTGGACTTTATTACTGGACTTCCTCCATCCCATGGCAATACTACTATCCTAGTCATAATCGACAGGTTTTCAAAGGCGGCCAGGTTCGTCCCTCTGACTAAGTTACCTTCTGCCAAGGAAACGGCTGAGTTGGTAATTAATCATGTGTTCCGAGTCTTCGGCATTCCTCAAGATGTGGTTTCTGACAGAGGTCCCCAGTTCGCCTCAAGGTTTTGGAAGGCCTTCTGCCAACTCATGGGGGCTTCTGCCAGTCTATCTTCAGGGTACCATCCGGAGTCCAACGGCCAAACAGAGAGGATGAATCAAGAGAGCTGGAAACCACCCTCCGATGTATGACTCGGCAGCAGCCCGTCCACATAGTCATCCTTTATTGTTTGGGCCGAATACGCGCACAACACCTTGCGCTCCTCCTCCACTGGTATGTCCCCGCACAGTGTCAGTTTGGCTATGCTCCTCTGTGTTCCCTGACCAGGAGGCAGAAGTCAGGTGCCTTCAGCCTTGAAGTTCGTCAGACGCTGTCGGCTTATGTGGAGGAAGACCCGTCTTAATCTTATGCGTTCCTCACAGAGGTACCAGCAACAAGCCCAGACGTGCCGTCCCGGGCCTACCCTGCGCCCCGGCCAGAGAGTCTGGCTCTCCACAGAGACTTACCACTACGGGTGGAGTCTCGCAAGCTGTCCCAAAATACATCGGTCCCTTTAAGGTTGCCAGGAGAGTTAACCCAGTTTCTTATCGCCTACACTTACCCAGATCCCTTAAGATTAATCCCACATTTCACATTTCCTTGTTAAAACCTGTTGGATTTTCTCCCCTTGTCGGCAGACAGACCTCCCCCTCCGCCTCGTGTGTCATTGGAGGACAGCCGCTTATACCGTCCATCGGATACTGGATTCCCGCCGGGTGCGCGGTCCTGGCAGTATCTGGTGGTCAGGAAGGCTGCGGTCCCTGAGGCGCTCTGGGTTCCTGCCAAAGACATACTGGACCCTGACCTCATTCGTCAGTTCAGGGCCCTCCACCCTGAGAGAGCTGGTAGGAATGTCAGGAGCCGTTCCTAGGGGGATTCTGTCAGGATTTGGCCAGGGTTGTTCCGGTTGTTGGTCACTAGATGCCCCCATTGTGCTTTTTGTCCTTATGTTTTTCCCTTGATCCCCATTATTATTTGCACCTGTGCCTCGTTTCCCCTCATTGTATTTAAACCCTTAGTTTCCCTCAGTTCTGTGCTCTGTGTTTGTATGTTAGCACCCAGCCCTAGTGTTCTGTGTGCTCTTGTCGATTCCGGGTGACGCTCTTGTGAAATTCTGTTTTTTGTTTTTGTTTATTTTTTGTGAGTTTCTTTTGAGGCCTTTTTGTGCTTTACCTACCACCTTTTGGATTTGCCATTTTTTGTATTTTAGGTTTTTACTTTATTAAATACACCGTCTTAAGTACTGCTGTGTCTGCCTCATCTTCTGGGTTCTGCTGACTATTCGTGGCTCAGTTGGTTAAGTGACTGTTTCTCACTCCGGAGACCCAGGTTCGAAACCGGGTCCTGACA
>NW_027003701.1:0-5230 GCF_036934945.1 Oncorhynchus masou masou
TGTCAGGATTTGGCCAGGGTTGTTCCGGGTTTTGGTCAGTAGATGCCCCCATTGTGCTTTTTGTCCTTATGTTTTTCCCTTGATCCCCATTAATTATTTGCACCTGTGCCTCGTTTCCTCTAATTGTATTTAAACCCTTAGTTTCCCTCAGTTCTGTGCTCTGTGTTTGTATGTTAGCACCCTGCCCTAGTGTTCTGTGTACTCTTGTCGATTCCGGGTGACGCTCTTGTGGTATTCTGTTTTTTGTTTTTGTTTATTTTTTGTGAGTTTCTTTTGAGGCCTTTTTGTGCTTTTCCTACCACCTTTTGGATTTGCCATTTTTTGTATTTAAGGATTTTTTCTTTATTAAATACACCGTCTTAAGTACTGCTGTGTCTGCCTCATCTTCTGGGTTCTGCTGACTATTCGTGGCTCAGTTGGTTAAGTGACTGTTTCTCACTCCGGAGACCCAGGTTCGAAACCGGGTCCTGACAGAAACACAGAGCCAAAAATGAACCCAGAGGCAGCCAGTTCCCAGGACCTTTTTGCCACGCTGTCCCACCACCAGGAGACTGTCCAACGCCACGAAGCCGCCTCTGGTTCAGCAAGAGGCCTTAATGGCTAGACATTCTCATCTTCTGTCGGAGATGCTGACTTCCATTAAGCAAATATCTGATCGACTTACCCCGGCAACAGTTCCCGTCCCAGTACCTCAGGTTCACGTACCCATGGCAGTTAACCCCCTGGCTGAACCTCGTCTTCCACCTCCCCAACGGTTCTCAGGTGATCCAAGTGCTTGTAAAGGGTTTCTCACTCAATGTTCTCTCTCCTTTGAGCTGCAACCCTCGCCGCTTCCCACCGACCGGTCTAAGATCGCATATATCATCACCCTGCTGTCGGAAAAAGCCCTGGCCTGGGCTACTGCTGTGTGGGATGCCCATAGTTCCTGCTGTGCCAGCTACTCTGCCTTTGCTGAGGAATTCAAACGAGTGTTTCAAGGCCCAAGCAGTGGTTCTGACTCAGCCAAACAGCTCCTGACTCTCCATCAAGGTTGGCGCAGCGTGACGGACTATGCCATCCAGTTCCGCACGGTGGCAGCAGCGAGTGGCTGGAACAACGAGGCGCTCACGGTGTGCTTTCTGAAAGGCCTTTCCGACACTATCCAAGATGAACTGGCCACTCGGGAACCACCGGACAATCTCGAGTCCCTGATCAAGTTGGCCTCACGCATTGACCAGCGTCTGACAGAGAGAGAACTCAACCGTAGACCTCTAGCCCCTATCAGTCCCAGCTCCGAGTCCCCACCTTTATCATCGCTGGCTCCACCGGAACCCATGCAGATTGGACGCATCTCCCAGGCTGAGAGAGACCGCCGGATGAGGGAGCGACGCTGTCTATATTGCGGCAAACCGGGCCATTTCCGTTCCACGTGTCCCGGGCTCCAGGGAAACGCTCTGTCCCGTACAGACCGGGGGGAACTGTAACGGGAAACATAACCTCCTCCCATCCGTCCAACTCCCGCCTGCTCATTCCAGTCACCCTCTCCTGGGACAACCACAAGCTTCACCTTCAAGCCTTGGTAGACTCTGGAGCCGCAGGTAACTTCATGGATGGTGTCTGGGCGAAGGAGAATGGCGTTCCTCTGAACCTCTAAGTGACCCCATGAGGGTTACTACATTGGATGGAAGCCCTTTGGGATCTGGACTTGTCACTCATGTCACTACCTCCTTGCGACTTTCAGTTTCACAACACCAGGAATTGATGAACTTTCATTTGATCTCCTGTTCCGAGTTCCCTCTCGTCCTTGGATACCCCTGGCTTCACAGCCATAACCCTCACATCGACTGGTCTGTGGGCACTATCAAGCAGTGGGGTCCTACGTGCCAAGCTACTTGTATTTTCCAGAATTCCCAGAGTTCTACTCCCGAGTCTTTAGAATCCATCGACCTGACCCGAGTTCCCGAGTGTTACCATGACCTCAAACTGGTGTTTAGCAAACAGAGGGCCACCATGCTACCACCCCATAGACCTTACGATTGCCCCATCGACCTGTTTCCGGGCACTTGCCCCCCAGGGGTCGGATCTTTTCCCTATCTCCACCCGAACGAGCTGCTATGGATACCTACATCAAGGACGCTCTGGAAGCAGGCCTCATGCGTCCATCCACCTCCCGGCGGGAGCAGGGTTTTTCTTTGTGGCCAAGAAAGACGGTGGATTACGTCCTTGCATCGACTACCGGGGACTCAATGCCATAACCGTCCGTAACCGTACTCCGCTACCCCTTATGGCCACAGCCTTCGAGCTGCTCCAGGAAGCAGTTGTTTTCACTAAGCTTGACCTGCGGAACGCATACCATCTTGTGCGGATCAGACCTGGTGACGAGTGGAAGACCGCTTTCAACACGCCTACTGGTCACTATGAATACTTGGTGATGCCCTTCGGCCTGACCAACGCCCCAGCGGTGTTCCAAGCGCTCATAAACGATGTGCTTAGGGATATGCTTAACATATTTGTGTTCGTTTACTTGGATGACATCCTCATCTTTCGGAGCTCCCTTCAAGAACACACTCAAGCATGTCAGACAAGTACTCAAACGCTCCTAGACAGCCATCTGTACGTTAAGCCGGAAAAATGGAATTCCATTCATCCCAGTACAATTCCTGGGATTTGTAGTGGAACCCGGTCGAGTCCAAATGGACCCTAGGAAGGTGGGGCGTAGCGGATTGGCCCACCCCCAAATCCGTTAAGGATGTTCAGCGTTTCCTGGGCTTCACAAACTTTACCAAGTTCATCAAGAACTTCAGTTTGGTGGCAGCTCCTCTCTCAGCTTTAACCAAAGGTGGCAATGCAAGGCTTTTTGTGGGGGCAGGCTGAGACGGCCTTCCAAGGACTCAAGCAGCGCGTCCCCTCTGCTCCCATCCTGATACTACCGACTACGGATGAATCATTTGTGGTGGAGGTAGACGCATCAGAGGTTGGTGTTGGAGCTGTCCTGTCTCAGAGGGTGAAGACAAGAAGCTTCATCCGTGCGCTTTCTTCTCACACCGGCTTACCCCGACTGAGAGGAACTACGATGTGGGGGATCGTGAACTTCCTAGCGGTTAAGATGGCATTGAAGGAATGGAGACACTGGCTCGAGGGGCTTCTCACCCGTTTCAAGTGCTTACGGGACCACAAAAATCTGGAGTATATCCAGCAGGCGAAGCGATTGAACTCTAGACAAGCTAGATGGTCTCTTTTCTTCAATCGATTCCAGTTTATCCTCACCTATCGGCTCCGGGTCGAAGAATCTCAAACCGGATGCCCTGTCCCGAGTCTACGCTCCTGCCATTCGAGATGACACGGACATGCCTGTCCTTCCTGCTGCTAAGATTGTGGCTCCGATCCGTGGCAAGTTGAGGATACCGTGAGACGTGCTCAAGCTAGCGAACCGACCCGAAAGGAGGCACTGCCAATCGGTTGTTTGTCCCCAAGGCAGTGAGGACTCAGGTCCTTCTGTGGAGGCACTCCTCTCGCCTCACCTGTCATCCGGGCGTAGGTCGCACCTGGAGTTCATCCAGCGTAAGTTCTGGTGGCCTACCATAAGAGAAGACGTTGCCACTTTCGTCAATGCCTGCCCCGTGTGCTGCCAGGGTAAATCTTCTCACCTCCGCCCTCAAGGACTCCTTCACCCTTTACCTGTTCCCCACAGACCCTGGTCCCATATCTCATTGGACTTTATTACTGGACTTCCTCCATCCCATGGCAATACTACTATCCTAGTCATAATCGACAGGTTTTCAAAGGCGGCCAGGTTCGTCCCTCTGACTAAGTTACCTTCTGCCAAGGAAACGGCTGAGTTGGTAATTAATCATGTGTTCCGAGTCTTCGGCATTCCTCAAGATGTGGTTTCTGACAGAGGTCCCCAGTTCGCCTCAAGGTTTTGGAAGGCCTTCTGCCAACTCATGGGGGCTTCTGCCAGTCTATCTTCAGGGTACCATCCGGAGTCCAACGGCCAAACAGAGAGGATGAATCAAGAGCTGGAAACCACCCTCCGATGTATGACTCGTGACAACCCGTCCACATGGTCATCCTTTATTGTTTGGGCCGAATACGCGCAAGACAACACCTTGCGTTCCCTCCTCCACTGGTATGTCCCCGCACGAGTGTCAGTTTGGCTATGCTCCTCCATTGTTCTCGACCAGGAGGCAGAAGTCAGAGTGCCTTCAGCCTTGAAGTTCGTCAGACGCTGTCGGCTTATGTGGAGGAAGACCCGCCTTAATCTTATGCTTCCTCACAGAGGTATCAACAACAAGCCAACAGACGTCGCCGTCCCGGGGCCTACCCTGCGCCCCGGCCAGAGAGTCTGGCTCTCCACAAGAGACTTACCTCTACGGGTGGAGTCTCAAGCTGTCCCAAAAATACATCGGTCCCTTCAAGGTTGCCAGGAGAGTTAACCCAGTTTCTTATCGCCTACACTTACCCAGATCCCTTAAGATTAATCCCACATTTCATGTTTCATTGTTAAAACCTGTTGTTTTTTCTCCCCTTGTCCCGGCAGACAGACCTCCCCCTCCGCCCTCGTGTCATTGGAGGCCAGCCGGTTTATACCGTCCACCGGATACTGATTCCCCGCCGGGTGCAGCGGTCCTGGCAGTATCTGGTGGACTGGGAAGGCTACGGTCCTGAGGAGCGCTCCTGGGTTCCTGCCAATGACATCCTGACCCTGACTCATTCGTCAGTTCAGGGTCCTCCACCCTGAGAGCTGGTAGGAACGTCAGAGCCGTTCCTAGGGGGATTCTGTCAGATTGGCCAGGGTTGTTCCGGGTTTTGGTCAGTAGATGCCCCCATTGTGCTTTTTGTCCTTATGTTTTTCCCTTGATCCTCATTATTATTTGCACCTGTGCCTCGTTTCCTCTAATTGTATTTAAACCCTTAGTTTCCTCAGTTCTGTGCTCTGTGTTTGTATGTTAGCACCCTGCCCTAGTGTTCTGTGTACTCTTGTCGATTCCGGGTGACGCTCTTGTGGTATTCTGTTTTTTGTTTTTGTTTATTTTTTGTGAGTTTCTTTTGAGGCCTTTTTTGTGCTTTTCCTACCACCTTTTGGATTTGCCATTTTTTGTATTTAAGGATTTTTTTCTTTATTAAATACACCGTCTTAAGTACTGCTGTGTCTGCCTCATCTTCTGGGTTCTGCCGACTATTCGTGGCTCAGTTGGTTAAGTGACTGTTTCTCACTCCGGAGACCCAGGTTCGAAACCGGGTCCTGACA
>NW_027003702.1:0-7500 GCF_036934945.1 Oncorhynchus masou masou
TGTGTGTCCTGAGACAGAGAAGACTAGAAACTGTCCCTGTGTCCTGAGACAGAGAAGAGTAGAGAACTGTCCCTGTGTCCTGAGACAGAGAAGAGTAGAACTGTCCCTGTGTCCTGAGACAGAGAAGAGTAGAGAACTGTCCCTGTGTCCTGGAGACAGAGAAGAGTAGAGAACTGTCCCTGTGTCCTGAGACAGAGAAGACTAGAGAACTGTGTCCTGAGACAGAGAAGACTAGAGAACTGTCCTGAGACCAGAGAACTGTCCCTGTGTCCTGAGACAGAGAGGACTAGAGAACTGTCCCTGTGTGTCCTGAGACAGAGAAGACCAGAGAACTGTCCCTGTGTGTCCTGAGACAGAGAAGACTAGAGAACTGTCCCTGTGTGTCCTGGAGACAGAGAAGAGTAGAGAACTGTCCCTGCATGTCCTGTGTCCTGAGACAGAGAAGAGTAGAGAACTGTCCCTGTGTGTCCTGAGACAGAGAAGACTAGAGAACTGTCCCTGTATGTCCTGGAGACAGAGAAGACTAGAGAACTGTCCCTGTGTCCTGAGACAGAGAAGACTAGAGAACTGTCCCTGTGTCCCCTAGAGAACTGTCCCCATGTCCTGAGACAGAGAAGAGTAGAGAACTGTCCCTGTGTCCTGAGACAGAGAAGACTAGAGAACTGTCCCTGTGTGTCCTGAGACAGAGAAGACTAGAGAACTGTCCCTGTATGTCCTGAGACAGAGAAGACTAGAGAACTGTCCCTATGTCCTGAGACAGGAGAAGACTAGAGAACTGTCCCTGTGTCCTGAGACAGAGAAGACTAGAGAACTGTCCCTGTGTCCTGAGACTAGAGAAGAGAGAAGAAGACTAGAGAACTGTCCCTGTGTCCTGGAGACAGAGAAGACTAGAGAACTGTCCCTGTGTCCTGAGACAGAGAAGACTAGAGAACTGTCCCTGTGTGTCCTGAGACAGAGAAGACTAGAGAACTGTCCCTGTGTGTCCTGAGACAGAGAAGACTAGAGAACTGTCCCTGTGTGTCCTGAGACAGAGAAGACTAGAGAACTGTCCCTGTGTCCTGAGACAGAGAAGAGTAGAGAACTGTCCCTGTGTCCTGAGACAGAGAAGACTAGAGAACTGTCCCTGTGTGTCCTGAGACAGAGAAGACTAGAGAACTGTCCCTGTGTCCTGAGACAGAGAAGACTAGAGAACTGTCCCTGTGTGTCCTGAGACAGAGAAGACTAGAGAACTGTCCCTGTGTGTCCTGAGACAGAGAAGACTAGAGAACTGTCCCTGTGTCCTGGAGACAGAGAAGACTAGAGAACTGTCCCTGTGTGTCCTGAGACAGAGAAGAGTAGAGAACTGTCCCTGTGTGTCCTGAGACAGAGAAGACTAGAGAACTGTCCCTGTGTCCTGAGACAGAGAAGACTAGAGAACTGTCCCTGTGTGTCCTGAGACAGAGAAGACTAGAGAACTGTCCCTGTGTGTCCTGAGACAGAGAAGACTAGAGAACTGTCCCTGTGTCCTGAGACAGAGAAGACTAGAGAACTGTCCCTGTGTGTCCTGAGACAGAGAAGACTAGAGAACTGTCCCTGTGTGTCCTGAGACAGAGAAGACCAGAGAACTGTCCCTGTGTGTCCTGGAGACAGAGAAGACTAGAGAACTGTCCCTGTGTCCTGAGACAGAGAAGACTAGAGAACTGTCCCTGTGTCCTGAGACAGAGAAGACTAGAGAACTGTCCCTGTGTGTCCTGAGACAGAGAAGAGTAGAGAACTGTCCCTGTGTCCTGAGACAGAGAAGACTAGAGAACTGTCCCTGTGTGTCCTGAGACAGAGAAGAGTAGAGAACTGTCCCTGTGTGTCCTGAGACAGAGAAGAGAGAACTGTCCTGTGTGTCCTAGAGAACTGTCCCTGTGTGTCCTGAGACAGAGAAGACTAGAGAACTGTCCCTGTGTCCTGAGACAGAGAAGAGTAGAGAACTGTCCCTGTGTCCTGAGACTGTGTGTCCTGAGACAGAGAAGACTAGAGAACTGTCCCTGTGTGTCCTGAGACAGAGAAGACTAGAGAACTGTCCCTGTGTGTCCTGAGACAGAGAAGACTAGAGAACTGTCCCTGTGTGTCCTGAGACAGAGAAGACGAGAGAACTGTCCCTGTGTCCTGAGACAGAGAAGACTAGAGAACTGTCCCTGTGTCCTGAGACAGAGAAGACTAGAGAACTGTCCCTGTGTGTCCTGAGACAGAGAAGAGTAGAGAACTGTCCCTGTGTGTCCTGAGACAGAGAAGACGAGAGAACTGTCCCTGTGTCCTGAGACAGAGAAGAGTAGAGAACTGTCCCTGTGTCCTGAGACAGAGAAGACTAGAGAACTGTCCCTGTGTCCTGAGACAGAGAAGAGTAGAGAACTGTCCCTGTGTGTCCTGAGACAGAGAAGACTAGAGAACTGTCCCTGTGTGTCCTGAGACAGAGAAGACTAGAGAACTGTCCCTGTGTGTCCTGAGACAGAGAAGAGTAGAGAACTGTCCCTGTGTCCCAGAGAAGACTAGAGAACTGTCCCTGTGTCCTGAGACAGAGAAGACTAGAGAACTGTCCCTGTGTCCTGAGACAGAGAAGACTAGAGAACTGTCCCTGTGTCCTGAGACAGAGAAGACTAGAGAACTGTCCCTGTGTGTCCTGAGACAGAGAAGACTAGAGAACTGTCCCTGTGTGTCCTGAGACAGAGAAGACTAGAGAACTGTCCCTGTGTCCTGAGACAGAGAAGACTAGAGAACTGTCCCTGTGTGTCCTGAGACAGAGAAGACTAGAGAACTGTCCCTGTGTGTCCTGAGACAGAGAAGAGTAGAGAACTGTCCCTGTGTGTCCTGGAGACAGAGAAGACTAGAGAACTGTCCCTGTGTGTCCTGAGACAGAGAAGACTAGAGAACTGTCCCTGTGTCCTGAGACAGAGAAGACTAGAGAACTGTCCCTGTGTCCTGAGACAGAGAAGACTAGAGAACTGTCCCTGTGTGTCCTGAGACAGAGAAGACTAGAGAACTGTCCCTGTGTGTCCTGAGACAGAGAAGACTAGAGAACTGTCCCTGTGTCCTGAGACAGAGAAGACTAGAGAACTGTCCCTGTGTCCTGAGACAGAGAAGACTAGAGAACTGTCCCCTGTGTGTCCTGAGACAGAGAAGACTAGAGAACTGTCCCTGTGTGTCCTGAGACAGAGAAGACTAGAGAACTGTCCCTGTGTGTCCTGAGACAGAGAAGAGTAGAGAACTGTCCCTGTGTCCTGAGACAGAGAAGACTAGAGAACTGTCCCCTAGAGTGTCCTGTGTGTCCTGAGACAGAGAAGACTAGAGAACTGTCCCTGTGTCCTCCTAGAGAACTGTGTGTCCTGAGACAGAGAAGAGTAGAGAACTGTCCCTGTGTCCTGGGAGACAGAGAAGACTAGAGAACTGTCCCTGTGTGTCCTGAGACAGAGAAGACTAGAGAACTGTCCCTGTGTGTCCTGAGACAGAGAAGACTAGAGAACTGTCCCTGTGTGTCCTGAGACAGAGAAGACTAGAGAACTGTCCCTGTGTGTCCTGAGACAGAGAAGAGTAGAGAACTGTCCCTGTGTGTCCTGAGACAGAGAAGACTAGAGAACTGTCCCTGTGTCCTGGAGACAGAGAAGACTAGAGAACTGTCCCTGTGTGTCCTGAGACAGAGAAGACTAGAGAACTGTCCCTGTGTCCTGAGACAGAGAAGACTAGAGAACTGTCCCTGTGTGTCCTGAGACAGAGAAGACTAGAGAACTGTCCCTGTGTCCTGAGACAGAGAAGACTAGAGAACTGTCCCTGTGTCCTGAGACAGAGAAGACTAGAGAACTGTCCCTGTATGTCCTGAGACAGAGAAGAGTAGAGAACTGTCCCTGTGTGTCCTGAGACAGAGAAGACTAGAGAACTGTCCCTGTGTCCTGAGACAGAGAAGACTAGAGAACTGTCCCTGTGTGTCCTGAGACAGAGAAGACTAGAGAACTGTCCCTGTATGTCCTGAGACAGAGAAGACTAGAGAACTGTCCCTGTGTCCTGGAGACAGAGAAGAGTAGAGAACTGTCCCTGTGTCCTGAGACAGAGAAGACTAGAGAACTGTCCCTGTGTGTCCTGGAGACAGAGAAGAGTAGAGAACTGTCCCTGTGTGTCCTGAGACAGAGAAGAGTAGAGAACTGTCCCTGTGTCCTGAGACAGAGAAGAGTAGAGAACTGTCCCTGTGTGTCCTGAGACAGAGAAGACTAGAGAACTGTCCCTGTGTCCTGAGACAGAGAAGACTAGAGAACTGTCCCTGTGTGTCCTGAGACAGAGAGGACTAGAGAACTGTCCCTGTGTCCTGAGACAGAGAAGACTAGAGAACTGTCCCTGTGTCCTGAGACAGAGAAGAGTAGAGAACTGTCCCTGTGTCCTGAGACAGAGAAGACTAGAGAACTGTCCCTGTGTCCTGAGACAGAGAAGACTAGAGAACTGTCCCTGTGTCCTGAGACAGAGAAGACTAGAGAACTGTCCCTGTGTCCTGAGACAGAGAAGACTAGAGAACTGTCCCTGTGTCCTGAGACAGAGAAGACTAGAGAACTGTCCCTGTGTCCTGAGACAGAGAAGACTAGAGAACTGTCCCTGTGTCCTGAGACAGAGAAGACTAGAGAACTGTCCCTGTGTCCTGGAGACAGAGAAGACTAGAGAACTGTCCCTGTGTCCTGAGACAGAGAAGACTAGAGAACTGTCCCTGTGTCCTGGAGACAGAGAAGACTAGAGAACTGTCCCGTGTCCTGGAGACAGAGAAGAGTAGAGAACTGTCCCTGTGTCCTGAGACCTGTCCCTGTGTCCTGAGACAGAGAAGACTAGAGAACTGTCCCTGTGTCCTGAGACAGAGAAGAGTAGAGAACTGTCCCTGTGTCCTGAGACAGAGAAGACTAGAGAACTGTCCCTGTGTCCTGAGACAGAGAAGACTAGAGAACTGTCCCTGTGTCCTGAGACAGAGAAAGTAGAGAACTGTCCCTGTGTCCTGAGACAGAGAAGACCAGGAGAACTGTCCCTGTGTCCTGAGACAGAGAAGACTAGAGAACTGTCCCTGTGTGTCCTGAGACAGAGAAGACTAGAGAACTGTCCCTGTATGTCCTGAGACAGAGGACTAGGAACTGTCCCTGTGTCCTGAGACAGAGAAGACTAGAGAACTGTCCCTGTGTCCTGAGACAGAGAAAGTAGGGAACTGCCGTGATAACTAGGTGACCTCTGGTCCTGTTCTGTGTCATGTGATACAAGTGCAAGAACTCCAATTTAGCTATGTCCTCCTATTGACCTTTTATACCTTCTCCTCCTAGTTGACCTTATATTTATATCTCTCCTCCTAGTTGACTCTTTATATGTTCCCTCTCCTCCTAGTTGACCTTTTATATGTTCTCTCCTCCTAGTTGACCTTTTATATTCCTCTCCTCCTAGTTGACCTTTATACGTTCCCTCTCCTCCTAGTTGACCTTTTATGCCTTCCCTCCTCCTAGTTGACCTTTATACGTTCCCTCTCCTCCTAGTTGACCTTTATATGTTCCCTCTCCTCCTAGTTGACCTTTATATGTTCCCTCTCCTCCTAGTTGACCTTTATATGTTCCCTCTCCTCCTAGTTGACCTTTATATGTTGTTCCTGACCTATGTTCCCCTCCTCCTAGTTGACCTTTATACGTTCCCTCTCCTCCTAGTTGACCTTTATATGTTCCCTCTCCTCCTAGTTGACCTTTATATGTTCCCTCTCCTCCTAGTTGACCTTATATGTTCCCTCTCCTCCTAGTTGACCTTTATACGTTCCTCTCCTCCTAGTTGACCTTTGATGTTCCCTCTCCTCCTAGTTGACCTTTATATGTTCCTCTCCTCCTAGTTGACCTTTATATGTTCCCTCTCCTCCTAGTTGACCTTTATATGTTCCCTCTCCTCCTAGTTGACCTTTATATGTTCCCTCTCCTCCTAGTTGACCTTTATATGTTCCCTCTCCTCCTAGTTGACCTTTATATGTTCCCTCCTAGTTGACCTTTATATGTTCCCTCTCCTCCTAGTTGACCTTTATATGTTCCCTCTCCTCCTAGTTGACCTTTATATGTTCCCTCTCCTCCTAGTTGACCTTTATATGTTCCCTCCTCCTAGTTGACCTTTATATGTTCCCTCTCCTCCTAGTTGACCTTATATGTTCCCCTCCTCCTAGTTGACCTTTATATGTTCCCTCTCCTCCTAGTTGACCCCCTCTCCTCCTAGTCACTCAGGTGAGTCCCTTTAATGGCTACTATTACGCAGATCCCATGTGTTTATGTGCGTGAGTGTTCTGGTAATATAGGTCAGGCTGATTGTAATAGACGACTTCTCTCTCCCCGTCTCCTCTCTGTCTCTCTCTCTTTCTCCTCCCTCTCTCTCCAGTAGTGGGTACAGGAGGCTCCCAGAGCTGATGGACCAAGGAGGAGGCAACGTGGCTGAGAGCTGACCCTGGCAGACTGAGGCTGTGCTGGCTACCCATCAGGCCTGGACCTTTTCTGGAGAAACACACTGGCAGGGGAATCTGACGCAAGCTGAGACAGACAGACAGACAGACAGACAGACACAGACACAGACACACACACACACACACACACACACACACACACACACACACACACACACACACACACACACACACACACACACACACACACACGCACAGAGCTCACAAACCACCAGGGGAAGGGCTTAGCCTTCCAGTCAGGGGGAGCAGAGGGGAATGTCACCCCAAGAACGCTGCACAGCCCAAGGTACAGTAGCAGAACACACTGAGGAGGGGCTGGGAACAGCAGGGGGGGGGGGGTACAGTAGCAGAACACACTGGGGAGTAGGGCTGGGTACAGTAGCAGAACACTCTGGGGGGGGGGGCAGTAGCAGAACACTCTGGGGGGGGTACAGTAGCAGAACACACTGGGAGGGGCTGGGTACAGTAGCAGAACACACTGGGGGGGGGGCTGGGTACAGTAGCAGAACACACTGGGGGGGCTGAGTACAGCAGCAACACACTGGGGGGGGGTACAGTAGCAGAACACACTGGGGGGGGGTACGGTAGCAGAACACACTGGGGAGGGGCTGGGTACAGTAGCAGAACACACTGGGGGGGGCTGAGTACAGTAGCAGAACACACTGGGGGGGGGGGTACAGTAGCAGAACACTCTGGTAGCAGGGGGGGCTGGGTACAGTAGCAGAACACTCTGGGGGGGGGGTACAGTAGCAGAACACACTGGGGAGGGGCTGGTACAGTAGCAGAACACTCTGGGGGGGCTGAGTACAGTAGCAGAACACACTGGGGGGGGGGGTACAGTAGCAGAACACTCTGGGGGGGGGGCAGAACACTCTGGGGGGGCTGGGTACAGTAGCAGAACACTCTGGGGGGGGGGGCTGGGTACAGTAGCAGAACACACTGGGGGGAGGGCTGGGTACAGTAGCAGAACACTCTGGGGGGGGGGGGGAGGGCTGGGTACAGTAGCAGAACACTCTGGGGGGGGGGCTGGGTAT
>NW_027003702.1:12500-22500 GCF_036934945.1 Oncorhynchus masou masou
CCTAATTCTAACCTAAAAGCTAACCCTAATTCTAACCTAAAACCTAACCCCAACTCTAATTCTAACCTAAAACCTAACTCTAATTCTAACCTAAAACCTAACTCTAATTCTAACCTAAAACCTAACCCCAACTCTAATTCTAACCTAAAACCTAACCCTAATTCTAACCTAAAACCTAACCCCAACTCTAATTCTAAAACCTAAAACCTAACTCTAATTCTAACCTAAAACCTAACCCTAATTCTAACCTAAAACCTAACCCTAATTCTAACCTAAAACCTAACCCTAATTCTAACCTAAAACCTAACCCTAATTCTAACCTAAAACCTAACCCTAATTCTAACCTAAAACCTAACTCTAATTCTAACCTAAAACCTAACCCTAATTCTAACCTAAAACCTAACCCCAACTCTAATTCTAACCTAAAACCTAACTCTAATTCTAACCCTAATTCTAACCTAAAACCTAACCCTAATTCTAACCTAAAACCTAACCTAACCCTAATTCTAACCTAAAACCTAACCCTAATTCTAACCTAAAACCTAACCCTAATTCTAACCTAAAACCTAACCCTAATTCTAACCTAAAACCCTCTAATTGTAACCTAAAACCTAACCCTAATTCTAACCTAAAACCTAACCCTAATTCTAACCTAAAACCTAACCCTAATTCTAACCTAAAACCTAAACTCTAATTCTAACCTAAAACCTAACCCTAATTCTAACCTAAAACCTAACCCTAATTCTAACCTAAAACCTAACCCTAATTCTAACCTAAAACCTAACCCCAACTCTAATTCTAACCTAAAAACCTAACCCTAATTCTAACCTAAAACCTAACCCTAATTCTAACCTAAAACCTAAACCCTAAAATTCTAACCTAAAACCTAACCCTAATTCTAACCTAAAACCTAACCCCTAACCCTAATTCTAACCTAAAACCTAACCCTAATTCTAACCTAAAACCTAACCCTAACTCTAATTCTAACCTAAAACCTAACTCTAATTCTAACCTAAAACCTAACCCTAATTCTAACCTAAAACCTAACCCCAACTCTAATTCTAACCTAAAACCTAACTCTAATTCTAACCTAAAACCTAACCCTAATTCTAACCTAAAACCTAACCCCAACTCTAATTCTAACCTAAAACCTAACCCTAATTCTAACCTAAAAACCTAACCCTAATTCTAACCTAAAACCTAACAACCCTAATTCTAACCTAAAACCTAACCCTAATTCTAACCTAAAACCTAACCCCAACTCTAATTCTAACCTAAAACCTAACCCTAATTCTAACCTAAAACCTAACCCCAACTCTAATTCTAACCTAAAAACCTAACTCTAATTCTAACCTAAAACCTAACCCTAATTCTAAAAACCTAACTCTAATTCTAACCTAAAACCTAACCCTAATTCTAACCTAAAACCTAACCCTAATTCTAACCTAAAAACCTAACCCTAATTCTAACCTAAAAAACCTAACCCTAATTGTAACCTAAAACCTAACCCTAATTCTAACCTAAAACCTAACCCTAATTCTAACCTAAAACCTAACCCTAATTGTAACCTAAAACCTAACCCTAATTCTAACCTAAAACCTAACCCTAATTCTAACCTAAAACCTAACCCCAACTCTAATTCTAACCTAAAACCTAACTCTAATTCTAACCTAAAACCTAACCCTAATTCTAAACTAAAACCTAACCCTAATTCTAACCTAAAACCTAACCCTAATTCTAACCTAAAACCTAACCCTAATTCTAACCTAAAACCTAACCCTAATTCTAACCTAAAACCTAACCCTAATTCTAACCTAAAACCTAACCCCAACTCTAATTCTAACCTAAAAACCTAACTCTAATTCTAACCTAAAACCTAACCCTAATTCTAACCTAAAACCTAACCCCAACTCTAATTCTAACCAGTTGACTTTACAGCCTCTCTCTTTGTCTTTTTCTCTCTCTCTCTGTGTTCTCTCTCTTCCTCTGTCTCACCCCTTGGTTCCTCCACTTGTTTGCTGAGCACATTTCAAATCCTTCCCAGAACCACCCTCTCTTCTCCAGGTCCAGGCACGCCAAAAACTGTTTTGTGATTTATTGACATGAATGGGTGGTTGCCACGGTTGCCAAAGCAATGCACATGAAGTGTTACAAATTAAAAACATGTTTGAGCAACAATAATATTATCAACAAACACAATTATAAATGGAGAATAACACACTAAAACTAAACAAACATCAACAATTGAGAAAGTATAATCACATATTATATTATATAAAAATATTTTGACAGGTCAGGACATAATCTGTAGCTAGATCTATAGTCTCTAATATTATGAGAGGTCAGGACATAATCTGTAGCTAGATCTATAGTCTCTAATATTATGACAGGTCAGGACTTAATCTGTAGCTAGATCTACAGTCTCTAATATTATGACAGGTCAGGACATAATCTGTAGCTAGATCTATAGTCTCTAATATTATGAGAGGTCAGGACATAATCTGTAGCTAGATCTATAGTCTCTAATATTATGACAGGTCAGGACATAATCTGTAGCTAGATCTACAGTCTCTAACAGAATTACAGGTCAGGACATAATTAGTGTATTTTGGTTACAGATTTCTATTATTTAGAATTCTGTTATTTGTGATTGAGTGGCTGAATTTAGCTGGTGATGTTGAGCTAGTTGCTCCAAAGGGAAAGCCTTGTGTTTATAATCTTCTGGATCACAGGGTGACTCTCTGGGCTGTGGGGTTTTGAATTAGAAAGCCTTGTGGTTATAATGTTCTGGATCACAGGGTGACTCTCTGGGCTGTGGGGTTTTGAATTAGAAAGCCTTGTGGTTATAATGTTCTGGATCACAGGGTGACTCTCTGGGCTGTGGGGTTTTGAATTAGAAAGCCTTGTGGTTATAATGTTCTGGATCACAGGGTGGGGTTTGAATTAGAAAGCCTTGTGGTTATAATGTTCTGGATCACAGGGTGGGGTTTGAATTAGAAAGCCTTGTGGTTATAATGTTCTGGATCACAGGGTGGGGTTTGCATTAGAAAGCCTTGTGGTTATAATGTTCTGGATCACAGGGTGACTCTCTGGGCTGTGGGGTTTTGAATTAGAAAGCCTTGTGGTTATAATGTTCTGGATCACAGGGTGGGGTTTGAATTAGAAAGCCTTGTGGTTATAATGTTCTGGATCACAGGGTGACTCTCTGGGCTGTGTGGTTTTGAATTAGAAAGCCTTGTGGTTATAATGTTCTGGATCACAGGGTGGGGTTTGCATTAGAAAGCCTTGTGGTTATAATGTTCTGGATCACAGGGTGAGAGGTGAGTCCAGAACTTGGTGGGTCTTTTCTCAATTTGGAGCGCTATAGGATTCCCTAGGAAGCCGATACGGGCCCCTAGATGTGTATATCGTCTAGGATTGATGTGCATTCCACTCGTACCCTTGTCTGAACCCGGTGTGAAACATCCTAAATTGTCCAAAAAAATCAGAAAATTGTGTTTTATTAAGACAGTAGACATATCCATTTTTGGGGCATTTCTGTGCCCCAAACATGAACATTTTATCAGACACTCGTGTTCCTGTGTTATTGTAATGGTGAGAGGTTAGCATGTCTTAGGGGTATGATATAAAATGCTAACCTCCCGTGTTATTGGTAATGGTGAGAGGTTAGCATGTCTTAGGGGTATGATATAAAATGCTAACCTCCTGTGTTATTGGTAATGGTGAGAGGTTAGCATGTCTTAGGGGTATGATGTAAAATGCTAACCTCCTGTGTTATTGTAATGGTGAGAGGTTAGCATGTCTTAGGGGTATGATGTAAAATGCTAACCTCCTGTGTTATTGTAATGGTGAGAGGTTAGCATGTCTTAGGGGTATGATATAAAATGCTAACCTCCTGTGTTATTGGTAATGGTGAGAGGTTAGCATGTCTTAGGGGTATGATATAAAATGCTAACCTTCCGTGTTATTGGTAATGGTGAGAGGTTAGCATGTCTTAGGGGTATGATATAAAATGCTAACCTCCCGTGTTATTGTAATGGTGAGAGGTTAGCATGTCTTAGGGGTATGATATAAAATGCTAACCTCCCGTGTTATTGTAATGGTGAGAGGTTAGCATGTCTTAGGGGTATGATGTAAAATGCTAACCTCCCGTGTTATTGGTAATGGTGAGAGGTTAGCATGTCTTAGGGGTAGGGGTTATGATAGGGGTATGATATAAAATGCTAACCTCCCATGTCTTGTTATTGTAAATAGTGAGAGGTTAGCATGTCTTAGGGGAATGATCTTTGACCTTCTGTAACTTTCTCACTCATCATTATTCACAATTCATTCAGGATTATTCGTAATCATGGAAGCATTCACATTAATGTCGAAGAGTTTATAAATATAGTATATTCTTATTTATAATAAAATGGACTCCTAAATGATAGAGGGAGACAGAGACAGAGACAGAATGAGTAAGAGAGCAAGGGAGCGAGAGAGGGAGACTATCATGTTTTACCTTTTGTTGTGTAACCTGGGTAAATGAGATTGTATTGAGTGTATTATATGTATTTTAGGTTTAAAGCGTTATATTAATCAATGGTTTCACTGCATTGCAGCCAGTCTATGTGACTTGCTCTATCAAAACAGATTCAGAGTTTTTTCTGGAAAGAGGAGAATGTCAGCTTTCTAATGATTCCAACACTATCTCTCTACTCCAAATACCAAGCGAGTTACGTGCCATTACACTCAGAGTGTCACCAAACCAGTTTGCAGTTACTTTTTAAGACATTTATTCAAATAATGAATAACAATTATTTACTCCCAGCACAACGTGACTATTTAAAACTCTAGCTATTTCTCTCACACGGGAATCCATCGATACAAAGCTAATCTAGCTAGCCAAGGTGCCCCTGAACAGGCAGTTAACCCACTGTTCCTAGGCCGTCATTGAAAATAAGAATTTGTTCTTAACTGACTTGCCTAGTTAAATAAAGGTACAATTTAAATTAAATTTAAATTAAAAAGGTGAAGTCCAGCTGCTAGTGATAGTAGCTACGAGAGATATTAGACAGAATTGAAGAGCGAGAGAGACAGTAGCCTGAGGTAAACTTTTTGTCTATATGACTATTATATGACTATTGCAGCTTCCTATTGAAAATATATAGCTAGCTAGGCTGTGATTCATTCATGACTTGGGAATAGGAGAGGGTTTTGGCAGTGCAGATACAAGCTGGCCTTTTTGCGAAAGCAGGTAAACGTTAGCTGACGTGTTGGAAGCTAGCATCCACCGAACCGATGCGAAAGCAGGTAAACATTAGCTGACGTGTAAGTAGTAGTGCTCCGCTGTTATATTTGATCCTACGTTTATAAGACTAAAAAACTATATTCATACTCTGAATTTGAATTCTGGTCCACATTTGCGCGAGCGACACTTACATATTTCAACATGCACATGATGCACGTAGTTGAACACTGACATTTACAATAATCATACGACATGTCACATAGCTATGGTAGATTAGGCCTGTTTCTTCTTCCTGGTCTACCCTAAGGCCTAATACCACCCCACACATCCCCTATTATTACCCTAATGCCCCCCCCCACACACACGTCTCCTATCGTTCCCTGAAGCCCCCTCAGACAGGTAAAGCCCAGAGGGGAGCAGAGGCAGATTTAAATAGCTTAAAGTGGCTTCTACAGTTCTAGGATGGGTATAGTGGAGTGTTGTCAGATTATGTTTAGGAACCATTCAGCGCGTGTGTGTGTGTGTGTGTGTGTGTGTGTGTGTGTGTGTGTGTGTGTGTGTGTGTGTGTGTGTGTGTGTGTGCGTGCGTGCGTGCGTGCGTGCGTGTGTGTGCAAATGTCATCCCTCAACCAGCAAGGAATCGTCATGCTTAACCGAGAAAAAGGAAGAACAAGGAGAGATTGAAAAAAAAAAGAAAAAGAAAAAGAGAGAAAACTACAAAGTCTCCTAAAATCTATTCAGGAGGTGTCAGCTTTCAACGGCATGTTGACACACGCCTACGTCTCCTAGGAAACGCTTGCCCCCGGCTCAGTTATCAGCCCAGCTCCATGGCACGCAATTATCCAATTATCTGCATGCCCTGAATCAGCACATCAAGTCACATGACAGATCTTTCGGTGAGCTTCCACAACACCTCCCCGATTTGCATGTAACACTTGTCTTTCCAGTTCTCAGTCCTGTCTTTTCTCTCTCTCTCTCTCTCTCTCTCTCTCTCTCTCTCTCTCTCTCTCTCTCTCTCTCTCTCTCTCTCTCTCTCTCCTCACTCTTTTCTCAATCTCCTCCTCTCACCCTCTTATCTCTGTTTCTTCAGGAGGGGGAGAGACTGAGGTAGGGAGGGGAGAGACGGAGGTAGGGAGGGGAGAGACAGAGGTAGGGAGGGGAGAGACTGGGGTAGGGAGGGGAGAGACTGAGGTAGGGAGGGGAGAGACAGAGGTAGGGAGGGGAGAGACTGGGGTAGGGAGGGGAGAGACAGAGGTAGGGAGGGGGAGAGACTGGGGTAGGGAGGGGAGAGACGGAGGTAGGGAGGGGAGAGACTGGGGTAGGGAGGGAGAGACAGAGGTAGGGAGGGGAGAGACTAGGGTAGGGAGGGGAGAGACTGAGGTAGGGAGGGGGAGACTGAGGTAGGGAGGGGGAGAGACAGAGGTAGGGAGGGGAGAGACAGAGGTAGGGAGGGGAGAGACAGAGGTAGGGAGGGGAGAGACTAGGGTAGGGAGGGGAGAGACAGAGGTAGGGAGGGGGAGAGACAGAGTTAGGGAGGGGAGAGACTGGGGTAGGGAGGGAGAGACTGGGGTAGGGAGGGGAGAGACTGGGGTAGGGAGGGAGAGACAGAGGTAGGGAGGGGAGAGACAGAGGTAGGGAGGGGAGAGACTGGGGTAGGGAGGGGAGAGACAGAGGTAGGGAGGGGAGAGACAGAGGTAGGGAGGGGAGAGACAGAGGTAGGGAGGGGAGAGACTGGGGTAGGGAGGGGAGAGACTGGGGTAGGGAGGGGAGAGACAGAGGTAGGGAGGGGAGAGACAGAGGTAGGGAGGGGAGAGACAGAGGTAGGGAGGGGAGAGACTAGGGTAGGGAGGGGAGAGACGGAGGTAGGGAGGGGAGAGACAGAGGTAGGGAGGGAGAGACTAGGGTAGGGAGGGGAGAGACGGAGGTAGGGAGGGAGAGACAGAGGTAGGGGAGGGGAGAGACAGAGGTAGGGAGGGGAGAGACAGAGGTAGGGAGGGGAGAGACTAGGGTAGGGAGGGGGAGAGACGGAGGTAGGGAGGGGAGAGACAGAGGTAGGGAGGGGAGAGACAGAGGTAGGGAGGGGAGAGACAGAGGTAGGGAGGGGAGAGACTAGGGTAGGGAGGGGGAGAGACGGAGGTAGGGAGGGGAGAGACAGAGGTAGGGAGGGGAGAGACTAGGGTAGGGAGGGGAGAGACGGAGGTAGGGAGGGGGAGAGACAGAGGTAGGGAGGGGAGAGATGGAGGTAGGGAGGGGAGAGACAGAGGTAGGGAGGGGAGAGACAGAGGTAGGGAGGGGAGAGACTAGGGTAGGGAGGGGAGAGATGGAGGTAGGGAGGGGAGAGACAGAGGTAGGGAGGGGAGAGACAGAGGTAGGGAGGGGAGAGATGGAGGTAGGGAGGGGAGAGACTGGGGTAGGGAGGGGAGAGACAGAGGTAGGGAGGGGAGAGACAGAGGTAGGGAGGGGAGAGACAGAGGTAGGGAGGGGGAGAGACTAGGGTAGGGAGGGGAGAGACGGAGGTAGGGAGGGGGAGAGACAGAGGTAGGGAGGGGAGAGACTAGGGTAGGGAGGGGAGAGACGGAGGTAGGGAGGGGAGAGACAGAGGTAGGGAGGGGAGAGATGGAGGTAGGGAGGGGAGAGACAGAGGTAGGGAGGGGAGAGACAGAGGTAGGGAGGGGAGAGACTAGGGTAGGGAGGGGAGAGATGGAGGTAGGGAGGGGAGAGACTAGGGTAGGGAGGGGAGAGACGGAGGTAGGGAGGGGAGAGACAGAGGTAGGGAGGGGAGAGACAGAGGTAGGGAGGGGAGAGACAGAGGTAGGGAGGGGAGAGACAGAGGTAGGGAGGGGAGAGACTAGGGTAGGGAGGGGAGAGACGGAGGTAGGGAGGGGAGAGACAGAGGTAGGGAGGGGAGAGACTAGGGTAGGGAGGGGAGAGACGGAGGTAGGGAGGGGAGAGACAGAGGTAGGGAGGGGAGAGATGGAGGTAGGGAGGGGAGAGACAGAGGTAGGGAGGGGAGAGACAGAGGTAGGGAGGGGAGAGACTAGGGTAGGGAGGGGAGAGATGGAGGTAGGGAGGGGAGAGACAGAGGTAGGGAGGGGAGAGACAGAGGTAGGGAGGGGAGAGATGGAGGTAGGGAGGGGAGAGACTGGGGTAGGGAGGGGAGAGACAGAGGTAGGGAGGGGAGAGACAGAGGTAGGGAGGGAGAGACAGAGGTAGGGAGGGGAGAGACTAGGGTAGGGAGGGGGAGAGACGGAGGTAGGGAGGGGAGAGACAGAGGTAGGGAGGGGAGAGACTAGGGTAGGGAGGGGAGAGACGGAGGTAGGGAGGGGAGAGACAGAGGTAGGGAGGGGAGAGACTAGGGTAGGGAGGGGAGAGATGGAGGTAGGGAGGGGAGAGACTAGGGTAGGGAGGGGAGAGACGGAGGTAGGGAGGGGAGAGACAGAGGTAGGGAGGGGAGAGACAGAGGTAGGGAGGGGAGAGACAGAGGTAGGGAGGGGGAGAGACAGAGGTAGGGAGGGGAGAGACTAGGGTAGGGAGGGGAGAGACGGAGGTAGGGAGGGGAGAGACAGAGGTAGGGAGGGGAGAGACTAGGGTAGGGAGGGGAGAGACGGAGGTAGGGAGGGGAGAGACAGAGGTAGGGAGGGGAGAGATGGAGGTAGGGAGGGGAGAGACAGAGGTAGGGAGGGGGAGAGACAGAGGTAGGGAGGGGAGAGACTAGGGTAGGGAGGGGAGAGATGGAGGTAGGGAGGGGAGAGACAGAGGTAGGGAGGGGAGAGACAGAGGTAGGGAGGGGAGAGAGGGAGGTAGGGAGGGGAGAGACTGGGGTAGGGAGGGGAGAGACAGAGGTAGGGAGGGGAGAGACAGAGGTAGGGAGGGGAGAGACAGAGGTAGGGAGGGGAGAGACAGAGGTAGGGAGGGGAGAGACAGAGGTAGGGAGGGGAGAGACTAGGGTAGGGAGGGGAGAGACTAGGGTAGGGAGGGGAGAGACAGAGGTAGGGAGGGGAGAGACAGAGGTAGGGAGGGGAGAGACAGAGGTAGGGAGGGGAGAGACTAGGGTAGGGAGGGGAGAGATGGAGGTAGGGAGGGGAGAGACAGAGGGTAGGGAGGGGAGAGACAGAGGTAGGGAGGGGAGAGACTAGGGTAGGGAGGGTAGGGAGGGGGAGAGACAGAGGTAGGGAGGGGAGAGACAGAGGTAGGGAGGGGAGAGACAGAGGTAGGGAGGGGAGGTAGGTAGGGAGGGGAGAGACAGAGGTAGGGAGGGGAGAGACTAGGGTAGGGGGGGAGAGACAGGTAGGGAGGGGAGAGACTGAGGTAGGGAGGGGGGAGACTGAGGTAGGGAGGGGAGAGACAGAGGTAGGGAGGGGAGAGACTAGGGTAGGGAGGGGAGAGATGGAGGTAGGGAGGGGAGAGACAGAGGTAGGGAAGGGAGAGACAGAGGTAGGGAGGGGAGAGATGGAGGTAGGGAGGGGAGAGACAGAGGTAGGGAGGGGAGAGACGGAGGTAGGGAGGGGAGAGACTGGGGTAGGGAGGGGAGAGACAGGTAGGGAGGGGGAGAGACTGAGGTAGGGAGGGGGAGACTGAGGTAGGGAGGGGAGAGACAGAGGTAGGGAGGGGAGAGACGGAGGTAGGGAGGGGGAGAGACGGAGGTAGGGAGGGGAGAGACTGGGGTAGGGGAGGGAGAGACTGAGGTAGGGAGGGGAGAGACTGGGGTAGGGAGGGAGAGACAGAGGTAGGGAGGGGAGGGACTGGGGTAGGGAGGGGGAGAGACAGAGG
>NW_027003702.1:27500-30000 GCF_036934945.1 Oncorhynchus masou masou
CTGCCCCACCCTCCTTTCGGAAAATCTGACCACGACTCCATTTTGTTGATCCCTGCCTACAGACAGAAACTGAAACAAGAAGCTCCCACGCTGAGGTCTGTCCAACGCTGGTCCGACCAATCTGATTCCACACTCCAAGACTGCTTCCATCACGTGGTCTGGGATATGTTTCGTATTGCGTCAGACAACAACATTGACGAATACGCTGATTCGGTGTGCGAGTTCATTAGAACGTGCGTTGAAGATGTCGTTCCCATAGCAACGATTAAAACATTCCCAAACCAGAAACCGTGGATTGATGGCAGCATTCGCGTGAAACTGAAAGCGCGAACCACTGCTTTTAATCAGGGCAAGCTGACCGGAAACATGACCGAATGTAGCTATTCCCTCCACAAGGCAATCAAACAAGCTAAGCGTCAGTATAGAGACAAAGTAGAATCTCAATTCAACGGCTCAGACACAAGAGGTATGTGGCAGGGTCTACAGTCAATCACGGATTACAAAAAGAAAACCAGCCCCGTCACGGACCAGGATGTCTTGCTCCCAGGCAGACTAAATAACTTTTTTGCCCGCTTTGAGGACAATACAGTGCCACTGACACGGCCTGCAACCAAAACATGCGGCCTCTCCTTCACTGCAGCCGAGGTGAGTAAAACATTTAAACGTGTTAACCCTCGCAAGGCTGCAGGCCCAGACGGCATCCCCAGCCGCGCCCTCAGAGCATGCGCAGACCAGCTGGCTGGTGTGTTTACGGACATATTCAATCAATCCCTATCCCAGTCTGCTGTTCCCACGTGCTTCAAGAGGGCCACCATTATTCCTGTTCCCAAGAAAGCTAAGGTAACTGAGCTAAACGACTACCGCCCTGTAGCACTCACTTCCGTCATCATGAAGTGCTTTGAGAGACTAGTCAAGGACCATATCACCTCCACCCTACCTGACACCCTAGACCCACTCCAATCTGCTTACCGCCCAAATAGGTCCACAGACGACGCAATCTCAACCACACTGCACACTGCCCTAACCCATCTGGACAAGAGGAATACCTATGTGAGAATGCTGTTCATCGACTACAGCTCGGCATTTAACACCATAGTACCCTCCAAGCTCGTCATCAAGCTCGAGACCCTGGGTCTCGACCCCGCCCTGTGCAACTGGGTACTGGACTTCCTGACGGGCTGCCCCCAGGTGGTGAGGGTAGGCAACAACATCTCCACCCCGCTGATCCTCCAACTCAATCATCAAGTTTGCGGACGACACAACCCTGGTAGGCTTGATTACCAGCAACGACACGGCCTACAGGGAGGAGGTGAGGGCCCTCGGAGTGTGGTGTCAGGAAAATAACCTCACACTCAACGTCAACAAAACTAAGGAGATGATTGTGGACTTCAGGAAACAGCAGAGGGAACACCCCCCTATCCACATCGATGGAACAGTAGTGGAGAGGGTCGTAAGTTTTAAGTTCCTCGGCATACACATCACAGACAAACTGAATTGGTCCACCCACACAGACAGCATCGTGAAGAAGGCGCAGCAGCGCCTCTTCAACCTCAGGAGGCTGAAGAAATTCAGCTTGTCACCAAAAGCATTCACAAACTTCTACAGATGCACAATCGAGAGCATCCTGGCGGGCTGTATCACCGCCTGGTACGGCAACTGCTCCGCCCACAACCGTAAGGCTCTCCAGAGGGTAGTGAGGTCTGCACAACGCATCACCGGGGAAAACTACCTGCCCTCCAGGACACCTACACCACCCGATGTTACAGGAAGGCCATAAAGATCGTCAAGGACAACAACCACCCGAGCCACTGCCTGTTCACCCCTTTATCATCCAGAAGGCGAGGTCAGTACAGGTGCATCAAAGCTGGGACCGAGAGACTGAAAAACAGCTTCTATCTCAAGGCCATCAGACTGTTAAACAGCCACCACTAACATTGAGTGGCTGCTGCCAACACACTGACTCAACTCCAGCCACTTTAATAATGGGAATTGATGGGAAATGATGTAAAATATATCACTAGCCACTTTAAACAATGCTACCTAATATAATGTTTACATACCCTACATTATTCATCTCATATGTATATGTATATACTGTACTCTATATCATCTACTGCATCGTTATGTAATACATGTATCACTAGCCACTTTAACTATGCCACTTTGTTTACATACTCATCTCATATGTATATACTGTACTCGATACCATCTACTGTATCTTGCCTATGCTGCTCTGTACCATTACTCATTCATATATCTTTATGTACATATTCTTTATCCCCCTACACTTGTGTGTATAATACAGTAGTTTTGGAATTGTTAGTGAGATTACTTGTTGGTTATTACTGCATTGTCGGAACTAGAAGCACAAGCATTTCGCTACACTTGCACTAACATCTGCTAACCATGTGTATGTGACAAATAAGATTTGATTTGAACTCAGTACAAATACACCCAGTCACTACAAATATACAAGCCTTCCTAACTCAGTACCAATACA
>NW_027003702.1:35000-72500 GCF_036934945.1 Oncorhynchus masou masou
TGCTACTACTACTACTTATACTACTACTACTACTATACTGCTACCACTACTACTACTACTACCAGTACTACTACTTCTACCACTACTACTACTACCACTACTACTACTTATACCACTACTACTACTTATACTGCTACTACTACCACCACTACTACTACCACTAATACCACTACTGCTCCTACTGCCGCTGCTACTACTACTACTACTACTACTACTACTACTACCACTGCTGCTGCTACTACTACTACTACTACTACTACTTCTGCCACTGCTGCTACTTATACTGCTGCTGCTACCGCCACTACTGCCACTACTACCACTACTACTCCTACTGCCACTGCTGCTACTACCACTACTACTACCACTACTACCACTACTTCTACTACTACCACTACTTATACTACTGCTACTGCTATTGCTGCTGCTCATACTACTACCACTACTACTACTTCTACACTACTACTACCTTATACTACCACTAATACTACTACTACTACTACTACTTATACTACTACTACTACCACTACACCTACTACTACTACTACTACTACTACCACTACTACTACTACCACCACTACTACTACTACTACTACTACCACTACTTCTACTACTACCACTACTACTTCTACCACTACTACTACTTCTACCACTACTACTACTTGTACTACTACTACGACTACTACTACCACTACTACAACTACTACTACTACTACTACTACCACTACTACCACTACTTCTACTACTACCACTACTACTACTACCACCACTACTACTACTACCACTACTACTACTACTACTACTACTACCACCACTACTACTACTACTACTACTACCACTACTACCACCACTACTACTACTACTACTACTACCACTACTTCTACTACTACCACTACTACTACTACTACTACTTATACTACTACTACTACTACTACTACTTATAGTACCACTACTCCTTCTACCACTACTACTACTTCTACCACTACTACTACTTGTACTACTACTACGACTACTACTACCACTACTACAACTACTACTACCACTACTACCACTACTACCACTACTTCTACTACTACCACTACTACTACTACTACTTATACTACTACTACTACTACTACTACTTATAGTACCACTACTACTTCTACCACTACTACTACTTCTACCACTACTACTACTTGTACTACTACTACGACTACTACTACCACTACTACAACTACTACTACTACTACTACTACTACTACCACTACTACCACTACTACTACCACTACCACTACTACTACTTAGCTAGCAGAGTGTATCTACCTTTCTTTGATGTTAGAACTGGAAAGGCGGCCCTGGCTAGCAGAATTCAGCTGTTGTTTTTCACATGCATTCTGTCAGCTTCTGGCTGGGAATGGAGCTGTTGCCTGTTTGTGTTGTTGACCTGGGGGTCAGAGCATAGAATCCAATCAGAGCATAGATGAAAAGCTAGACATGCCTGAAATGAATAAGAAAAATGCATGGGTAAATGTATGATAATTATAATTTACACAAATAAGTTATCACTAAGATTGATCGGGATATAATCAACAAATATAATGCATGACTGCTAACTTCATTAATTTACACACAACAATGTAGTGAATATGCTTCTAAACAGGCTACAACCCTCTGAGAAATGTTGAGGGGCAATAGTTACAGCCTCATAACAAGTCTTGTTACCATAGAATTACAAATAAAACGGAGTAATAATCTCACAATGTGTACAGCAACAGGATAAACGTTCCTTATTTGTTGAAAAATAAAGAGTCTCCTTCAATTAAAACGCATTTGATTAGAATCTGGACATAATCGTGTGATACTTTGATTTGTGTTACTGCTCAGCTCTACATTGTATCATTGTATCAATTGTAACACGTTTCACTTGGCAGCAGAGTTGAGTTACAAATATATCCTTTACTTGATACATTTGGCGGATCAGCCCTGATACAAGGTTTCAATTTGTAGAACACTGAGAAGGGAGACAGACACAAAGCACAGGCTTCTATTTGGAACGCAGACCTCTAACAGAATCCTTCTAGAATAGTTCGAGCTCTAAAATAATATCACAAACACAGTCCAGTTTTAGATGGATTATAGACCATCTAAATCATTTCAAATAGAATCAAAAACCAATATACCGCGACAACTAAAGGGTTAAGACTAAAGTGAACTGAATTGTAAGAAGTTGGTTTCCAGGGGAACTATTCTTACTGTTCCAGCTGAGTTGGACCAAACCACCATCCTCCCAGGGAAGGGGGAAGTCAAAACAGACTCTCTTAAATATATTTTAAATATCCTACGCTAAAGCAAGTCACACAATGTTCTTATTTACTAGGAACATGGATAACATATATTGTATTTGACAGTATTCCTTTAATATAAAGAAAACGGTTTAATTATTTTTAATGTGTACGTCTCTCCCCCGCGGTAGAGCGGTGCTCACGGCCCTGCCAAGTCAGTTTGAAAGACCAGACAAAGGCAGGCAGGAAGCCCTTCGGCTTGGCAATGCGTGCGAGCGGAGAGAGCGCAAATGCAAACTGAAACCCCACTCCTTTTCTGATAACGGAGAGGAAGAGAGACAGAGAGAAGAAGCAGACTGGAATTCCAACCCTCCTTGTATTTATGATAGTTTAAAGGTCTCTTTTGAAAATGTATGACCGTTTGGATCCTCGGCGCGAGCCTAGACGTGTTTCTAAAGGCATCATAGGTTGCGTCGTCTGACCGAGGAGGGCTCGGGCGCTTTCCGTTCCTATCCTTCGCTTCCCCCCTCTTGGTGAGGGGTGAGATTGGAACAAGGTTTTGGGGCTTTTTGCATTTGAATTCTACTGCGCAACCAGACGGATCACGTGGGATGTGGAGTTGATCGATTTGCGCCGTTAAATGTGAAAAGAGGAACGGGGAAAGGTCTGTTAAAAAGCATATCCGCTTTCTTCCGGATTACAGGGGACTCTACTTTTACGGAGGGAAATACGTCGGTGGGCTCGGGGACCCGGAGTGATTTTTATGCCTGTTTAAAATGGAGACGCACATATCGTGCCTCTTTCCGGAAATTTTAGCCATGATTTTCAGCTACTTGGATGTAAGGGACAAAGGCAGGGTTGCCCAAGTGTGTGCTGCCTGGAGGGACGCTTCCTACCACAAGTCGGTGTGGAGGGGTGGAAGCCAAGCTGCATCTGCGGCGGGCCAATCCTTCTCTCTTCCCCAGCCTACAGGCCCGCGGAATCCGGAGAGTACAGATTCTCAGCCTGCGGCGGAGCCTCAGCTACGTGATCCAGGGGATGCCAAACATCGAGAGCCTGAACCTGAGTGGCTGCTATAACTTAACGGATAACGGCCTGGGGCACGCGTTTGTCCAGGAGATCCCTTCCCTTCGGGTTCTAAACCTTAGTCTGTGTAAGCAGATCACGGACTCCAGCCTGGGCCGGATCGCCCAGTATCTGAAGAATCTGGAGGTTCTGGAACTGGGCGGGTGTAGTAACATCACCAACACGGGGCTGTTGCTCATAGCGTGGGGTTTACACCGGCTCAAGAGCCTCAATCTCCGCAGCTGCCGGCATGTGTCTGACGTGGGCATCGGGCACCTGGCGGGCATGACCCGCAGCGCAGCGGAGGGCTGTCTCAACCTGGAATACCTGACGCTGCAGGACTGTCAGAAACTTACGGATCTGTCCCTCAAGCACATCTCGAAGGGCCTGGCTAAGCTCAAAGTTCTCAACCTGAGTTTCTGTGGCGGGATCTCTGACGCAGGTATGATCCACCTCTCCCATATGACCAGCCTCTGGAGCCTTAACCTGCGCTCGTGCGACAACATCAGTGACACGGGCATCATGCACCTGGCCATGGGCACGCTGCGGCTCTCCGGGCTAGACATGTCCTTCTGTGACAAGATAGGGGACCAGAGTCTGGCTTACATCGCCCAGGGCCTGTACCAGCTCAAATCCCTGTCCCTGTGCTCGTGCCACATTAGTGACGATGGCATCAACAGGATGGTGCGCCAGATGCATGAGCTGAGAACCCTGAACATTGGACAGTGTGTGCGGATTACAGACAAAGGACTGGAGCTCATTGCCGACCACTTGACTCAGTTGACGGGGATCGATCTGTATGGATGTACTAAAATTACGAAACGGGGACTGGAAAGGATAACGCAGCTCCCATGCCTTAAAGTTTTGAATCTGGGACTTTGGCAGATGACAGAGAGTGAAAAAGTGAGGTGAAACTAACTTGGCGAGGATTAGTTGGGGAGGGGGGGGACACACAGAGAGGAGAAGGGGTAACGGAGCAGGAGACCAGTGGGCGGGGAATGTTCCTTCTAAAAAATATATATATCCTCTGCTCTCAATCTCGTCGTAGTTGGATATTTTCTCACTCAATGTAACTTAATGCTACAAAACTGTGATTAAAAAATATGTTGCGCAATTTTAGGCCAAATGAAAACAAGATTAATCATCATCAAATGCATGTTTTCATTATTAACGACACAATATCCCGCACCGCATTATGAAGACAAACTACTTTTTATTATTCCTAAAGAGTTCAATATTTAACTTCAAACTCTCCAACTATCGCGCCTAATACATTTGGCTACCTCGTTTATCAATGTGTTGTAATAAATCCGTGTATTCTTAAAAAGAAAGAGAGGAGATAAATTGTGCCTATAGACAGTCGTAGTCCCCTCCCCCAACGCGTCTCGCGCTGGAGAATCCTAGCAGCAAAAAGAAACGCTCTCTAACTACCTTTGTGTTAATTTGCCCAGAAACGCTTAACAATGAAGAAGAGAAACGAACAGATTTTCGTTTAAAAGGACTGTTCACACTCAGACAAAAATAGCGACTTTATGCAAATTAAAACGGACTAGTTTGTATCCAAAATATTTTTTGTTTTGTTTACTTTTTAGCCCAACTTAAAGGCCTTGTAGCCTTGGATTCAAGCTTTGAATAATGGAACCCTTCCTTCCCTATATTATTTTGGTGTGTTTATGCTTATGGAAGCAGATATTGTCGAATTATTGCTGTTATTCAGAGCGTTGTACTTCAAATTGAAGTGATTTCTATAATAGAAATGCTGCCCCTTTTTCTCAATCAGGTGTTTTCCAACTAATCCTCCATATCCTCTAGAATATGGGTTGCTACCTTTTAAACACAATCATACACACTAGTCCACAATAACAGAAGAGACACTCCTTTGGAATAGAATCTAAATACATACTTTAGAATTAAGAAGCAATCGATCCTTATTTTCTCGGCTTCCAAGTGAATGCGTGTCAGGCCTACATGGAACCTATGGGATCATAACATGACGTTATGAGCGAACTGAACTGCAACATGTATTGAGTCCTGCTGAGAGACTACTGTGTTTTAATGTACTGTATATGTGTTTGTAAAAAAACAGAATCCAAAATGAAATTGTTTTATATTCTTACAGTAAACATTAAAGTTGATATTTATATAATAAATGAAAAGGTAATGTGGACTCGTTTTGTACGGGGATTGTATTGTAGACTAGTAACCTACTACTTGTTTTCTTGTGATCATCCTTGTTACAAGACCATGCACTCCTGCTTTGATCGAAAACGTGTCCATTTCTAAGAGAAACCGCTGTTTATGTCCGTAGATCCCCGGTAGAGACAAGGTATTTAAAACAACAAAAAAGACGAACTGTCCACGTATTATTAATCGTTCGGATCACAACCATAATCTTACGAATTTGATTGTTCCGTTTAGAGAAACAGTTATAATGTTGATATGCCGGCTTCGATTGTTAAATTATTTACGAGCAGATTCAAAATGGATGCTTCCCTTGATTTTGCTTGTTCTAATTATCAGTCTGACGTATTGTGTTGATAGGTTTCAGCTGCTTGCCTCTCAAAGGGCTGTCACTAACGTGGCTTTAAATCTGGGGATATTAAACGCCTCACGCCCATTGACATATTAGCATTCTATTGTGCTGTTTTTCTGTGACATTCTAGGCTACAGCCTAGGATTTGTCTGTTCAAATGTTGCTAACATTTGGTTCTATGTTATAATTTGCGCTATCTACTTTCTGTTTCTTTAGCCAAATGTGTGTTTGGAATAAGAGTGGGATACCGGCAGTTGCTTTTGTTTCCCGAAGTTAAAAAGGCACGTTGGGATTTTTCTCTAGCTTGCTCAGTCACGCATACCAGATCTGAGAGACTGCCTTGGTCCCACGGGACGTCTTCTCTCCTCCCACCCCTCCCTTCTCCTCACCCCCAAAACTCAGCCGACACCCCCCCCCCTCCTGTCTCACAGACACTTTTTAACATTCCACACCATCATTCAAAGCATTTAAGCTTTCTTCTTCTTTCCCTGTCTCTGTCCGTTCTGGACCAGAGAGAGTGAAAGAGGGAAAGAGAGAATTCACTGCGTGCTGTTTTAGACTCGTCTTGGTCTTGTGCAATAACCACACAACAGTGAGATAACCCCCATTCTATAGATAAACAGGGTACTGTATTTTAGAACATCTTATCTCATATTTGTTTAGCAAAATAATAATTAAAACAATGTCCTTATATACAGGGGTCTTCTTTTAATGTTGATGTTATGTTCTGGTGGTCTACCTTGACTGAAAAGACTACATTTGTCAGTTGATTATCTTGGAGATCCCTATTTGATAAGATATCCCCTTTAGTTGATGTCTGATTGTACTTCAATCAAAATGGCTCCTGCTTGCTATTCTTTTCAGTCAAATTTAGTTTGTACTTCAGTTGAAATAAGTCCCGCTGTGGTATTTAGATCTATGTTTGTATTTTAGTTCAAAATGGCTGTTGATATACTTTTCAGATGAATTCAGTTTGTAGTTGAAATGGCTATTGTAGTACTTTCATTCAATTTAATTGGTAGGCCAACTTCAGTTAAAATAGTCCCTGCTACGGTTCAATTGAATTGATTTTGATACTGTAGTTAGTTTGTAGCAAAGTTGTTTCAAACAGTTATTTTTGCTGAGTTGAGCTGTCACATTCACAGTGTTACTTTAAAGCCTTACTTCGCTTTGAGAGGGAGAACCAGAGCCTTTTTACTGCTAACATTAAGGGGAACTGGCTCTCCTCAACAAAGCAAGAGGGGGGACATCTGCAATAATGCTAGCCAAGGCTCTCCACCTCCTCTCTTTACCTTTCTCCACCTCTTCTGTTCACCCCTCTTCCCCTCCTCTCTCCACCTCCTCTCTCCACCCCTCCTCTCTCCTCCTCTCTTCCCCTCCTCTCTCCCCCTCTCTTCCCCTCCTCTCTCCCCCTCCTCTCTTTACCTTTCTCCACCTCTTCTGTTCACCCCTCTTCCCCTCCTCTCTCCAACTCCTCTCTTCCCCTCCTCTCTCCACCTCCTCTCTTTACCTTTCTCCACCTCTTCTGTTCACCCCTCTTCCCCTCCTCTCTCCACCTCCTCTCTCCACCTCCTCTCTCCTCCTCTCTTCCCCTCCTCTCTCCCCCTCTCTTCCCCTCCTCTCTCCCCCTCCGCTCTTTACCTTTCTCCACCTCTTCTGTTCACCCCTCTTCCCCTCCTCTCTTCCCCTCCTCTCTCCACCTCCTCTCTTTACATTTCTCCACCTCTTCTGTTCACCCCTCTTCCCCTCCTCTCTCCACCTCCTCTCTCCCCCTCTCTCTCCACCTCCTCTCTCCACCTCCTCTCTTTACCTTTCTCCACCTCTTCTGTTCACCCCTCTTCCCCTCCTCTCTTCCCCCTCCTCTCTTTACCTCTCCACCTCCTCTCTCCCCCTCTTTCCACCTCCTCTCCTCGCCTCCTCTCTTTACCTCTCCACCTCCTCTCTTTACCTTTCTCCACCTCTTCTGTTCACCCCTCTTCCCCATCTCCTTTTAACACCTCCTCTCTTTACCTCTCCACCTCTTCTCCCCCTCATTCCACCCCCTCTCTCCTCTTTACCTCTCTCCCCCTCTTTCCACCCCCTCTCTCCTCTGTACCTCTCTCCCCCTCTTTCCACCCCCTCTCTCCTCTTTACCTCTCTCCACCTCCTCTCTCCCCCTCTTTCCACCCCTCTCTCCTATTTACCTCTCTCCCCCTCTCTCCACCTCCTCTCTCCTATTTACCTCTTTCCACCTCCTCTCTCCACCTCCTCTCTCCCCCTCTTTCCACCTCCTCTCCCCGCCTCCTCTCTTTACCTCTCCACCTCCTCTCTTTACCTTTCTCCACCTCTTCTGTTCACCCCCTCTTCCCCTCCTCTCCCCATCTCCTTTTAACACCTCCTCTCTTTACCTCCTCCACCTCTTCTCCCCCTCATTCCACCCCCTCTCTCCTCTTTACCTCTCTCCACCTCTCCTCTCTCCCCCTCTTTCCACCCCCCTCTCTCCTCTCCACCTCTCTCCCCCTCTTTCCACCCCCTCTCTCCTCTTTACCTCTCTCCACCTCCTCTCTCCCCCCTCTTTCCACCCCTCTCTCCACCTCTCTCCCCCTCTCTCCATTCCCTCCACATCCTCCCCCTCTCTCCACCTCCTCTCTCCATTTACCTCTCTCCCCCCTCTCCACCTCCTCTCTCCCTATTTAATTGAATTTCCACCCCTCTCTCCAAAGTTGTTTCTTTACCTCTCTCCTCCTCCTCTCTCCTATTTTTCTGAGTTCCACCTCTCACATTCACAGTCCTCTCTCCCCTCTCTCCTCTTTAGAGGGACTCCACCTCCCTCTCCTCTCCATTCGCCTCCACCTCTCTCCTCAACCCCTCAACCCCCTCTCTCCACATCCTCTCTCATTTCCACCTCCTCTCTCCCATCCTCTCTCCTCCTCTCTCCACCTTCTCTCTCCCTCTCCACCTCTCTCTCCACCTCCACCTCCCTCTCTCCACCTCCTCTCTTCCTCTCTCCACCTCTCTCCTCTCCCCACCTACCGCCTCCAACTCCTCCGTCCACCCCCTCTCTCCACATCCTCTCTCCTTTCCACCTCCTCTCTCCACATCCTCTCTCCTCGCTAAGTCTCCACCTCCTCTCTCCCTCTCCACCTCCTCTCTCCCTCTCCACCTCCTCTCTCCCTCTCCACCTCTCTCCTCTCCACCTCCTCTCTCCTCCTCTCCACTTCCTCTCTCCACCTCTCCCTCTCTCCACATCCTCTCTCCCACTCTCCACCTCCTCTCTCCACATCCTCTCTCCCTAAAATAGTCCGTGCTACGGTTCAATTTAATTGATTTTGATACTGTAGTTAGTTTGTAGCAAAGTTGTTTCAAACAGTAATTTTTGCTGAGTTGAGCTGTCACATTCACAGTGTTACTTTAAAGCCTTACTTCGCTTTGAGAGGGAGAACCAGAGCCTTTTTACTGCTAACATTAAGGGGAACTGGCTCTCCTCAACAAAGCAAGAGGGACATCTGCAATAATGCTAGCCAATGCTTTCCACCTCCTCTCTTTACCTCTCTCCACCTCTTCTGTTCACCCCTCTTCCCCTCCTCTCTTCCCCTCCTCTCTCCACCTCCTCTCTTTACCTTTCTCCACCTCTTTTGTTCACCCCTCTTCCCCTCCTCTCTCCACCTCCTCTCTTCCCCTCCTCTCTCCACCTCCTCTCTTCCCCTCCTCTCTCCCCCTCTCTTTACCTTCCTCCACCTCTTCTGTTCACCCCTCTTCCCCTCCTCTCTCCTCTCCACCCCCTCTCTCCACATCCTCTCTCCTCGCTAAGTCTCCACCTCCTCTCTCCCTCTCCACCTCCTCCACATCCTCTCTCCTCGCTAAGTCTCCACATCCTCTCTCCCTCTCCACCTCCTCTATCCACATCCTCTCTCCTCGCTAAGTCTCCACCTCTCTCTCCTCTCCCTCCTCTCCACCTGTTCTCTCCCTCTCTCCACCACCTCTCTCCCTCTCTCCACCACCTCTCTCCCTCTCTCCACCTCTCTCCCCTCTCTCCACCTCCTCTCTCCACCCCCTCTCTCCACCTCCCCTCTCCCTCTCTCCACTCCCTCTCTCCACCTCCTCTCTCCACCTCCTCTCTCCACCTCCTCTCTCCCTCTCTCCACATCCTCGTTCCCTCTCTCCCTCTCCACATCCTCTCTCCACCTCCTCTCTCCTCCCTAAGTCTCCACCTTTCTCCACATCCTCTCTCCACCTCCTCTCTCCTCCCTAATTCTCCACCTCTTTCCAGGCCCTCTCCCTCTCTCCACATCCTCTCTCCACTCCTCCCTCCACCTCCTCTCTCTCCCTCTCTCCACATCCTCTCTCCACATCCTCTCTCCACATCCTCTCTCCACCTCCTCTCTCCTCCCTAAGTCTCCATCTCTTTCCACCTCCTCTCACCACATCCTATCTCCCTCTCCACCTCCTCTCTCCACATCCTCTCTCCTCGCTAAGTCTCCACCTCCCTCTCTCCTCTCCACCTCCTCTATCCACATCCTCTCTTCGCTAAGTCTCCACCTCCTCTCCTCTCCACATCCTCTTCCACCTCCTCTCTCCCTCTCTTCACCTCCTCTCTCCCTCTCTCCACCCCTCTCTCCCCCTCTCCCTCTCCATCTCTCCACCTCCCTCTCTCCACATCCTGGACTCTCTCTCTCTCCACCTCCTCTCTCCTCCCTAAGTCTCCACCTCTTTCCACCTCCTCTCGCCACATCCTCTCTCCCTCTCCACCTCCTCTCTCTACCTCCTCTCTCCCTCTCCACCTCCTCTCTCTACCTCCTCTCTCCCTCTCCACCTCCTCTCCCCCTCTCTACCTCCTCTCTCCCTCTCCACATCATCTCTCCACCTCCTCTCTCCATCTCCACCTCCTCCACCTCCTCTCTCCACCTCCTCTCTCCACCTCCTCTCTCCACATCCTCTCTCCACCTCCTCTCTCCTCCCTAAGTCTCCACCTCTTTCCACCTCTGCTTTACAACGCCTGCAGTTTAAAGGTGTTGCTGACTTACAGTAGAAACGCTTTGATGTTTTCAGTGGCCTTCGGGGGGCTGTGTGTGTGTGTGTGTGTGTGTGTGAAGCCTATAGGGGGTTTGAGTGTGGCAGGACTTGTATCAGAGCTACAGGAGCTGAAAGAAATCCTGGCCTCCGGAAAAAGCATTTGTAACTGTGAGTGCGTTCCAAATTACACCCTTTTCCCTCTATAGTGCACTGCTTTAGACCAGGCCCTATAGGGGCACCACACAGGAATAGGGGGCTATTTGTGAAGCAGACTGTACAACTGAAATGTATATTATTTGTGAAGAGGGAAGTTAGCGGAAGAGGGTGAGATTCTTATAGAATATACTGTTGAGACGAGAGGTGTGTGTGTGGACAGTAGTTAGAGAGAGAAGTAACTTACTGTATAGGCCTGGGTTAGGCGAGCAGGAGCAGAAGTAGGGAGTGGAGGAGGAGGAGGAAGGTGACGCTGCCTCTCCCTAATGTCTGATCCCTGGAAAAAGAAAAGCAGAGGAATTTGTGAGTCACTATTTGACTTTGGACTGCTAAAAGTGAGTGTGGTGTGTTACAATCCAGGCTGAGGAGACAGTTAGGCAGACAGGCTGTCTACCGCACCTCACTATAGAAACCTGCTGTCTACCGCACCTCACTATAGAAACCTGCTGTCTACCGCACCTCACTGTAGAAACCTGCTGTCTACCGCACCTCACTGTAGAAACCTGCTGTCTACCGCACCTCACTATAGATAGCCTGCTGTCTACCGCACCTCACTATAGAAACCTGCTGTCTACCGCACCTCACTATAGAAACCTGCTGTCTACCGCACCTCACTATAGAAACCTGCTGTCTACCGCACCTCACTATAGAAACCTGCTGTCTACCGCACCTCACTGTAGAAACCTGCTGTCTACCGCACCTCACTATAGAAACCTGCTGTCTACCGCACCTCACTATAGAAACCTGCTGTCTACCGCACCTCACTATAGAAACCTGCTGTCTACCGCACCTCACTATAGAAACCTGCTGTATACCGCACCTCACTATAGAAACCTGCTGTCTACCGCACCTCACTATACACACTTGCTGCCTGTACCAGAGATATAGACACACTAACCTGCTGCCAGTACCAGAGATATAGAAGTTCAGTTACCGTGCTATTGGGCCGGTTTCCAGGACCCAGATGAAGCCTGGTCCTGAACTAAAAAGCATGCTACATTTAAGAATCTCTCCTTAAATAGCTTTTTAGTCCAGGAATATAGGCTTAGTTTGCGTCTGGGAACACAGACACTGTGTCATTGGGCTGGTTTCCCAGGCACAGATTAAGCCTTGTCCTGGTCTAATGGAGAACTCAATAGTCAATGAAGAAATACCTTTCTTAGTCCAGAACTAGGATGAATCAGTATCTGGGAAACCAGCCTTTAGAGTTGACCCCCCCCCCCCCCCCCCCCAGCAGTTACAGTGTTATTGGGCGGAGTATCCTAGACACAGATAACGTCTAGTCTTTGACTAACGAAACACTATTGGTTTAATGTTGCTCTGGAAACCAGTTCGTACTATGTCTCAGAGCTGAGCCCCCTCCCAGTCTAGGTTTCAGCCCTCAGTCAGACAGGGCTGGGTTATTACATGAGTAGGATTTCCAGGCTCTGGTAATGATATCCAGATGAGATTTGTATTTAGCCATGTTCACACGTTGGTGACATTTACAGTCTCAGATAATATGGAGAGGTCCTTCAGAGAGTATTCATACCCCTTGACTTATACTACGGTTTGGTGTTACAGATTGAAGTCAAAATGGATATATATATTTATATATATATATATATTTATATATTAAATCTCACCCATCTACACACAATACCCCACAATAACAAGGTGAAAACATGTTTTTTTGAAACATTTTTGCAAATGTATTGAAAATTAATTTCCAAAATCTAATTTACATAAGTATTCACACCCCCTGAGTCAATACATGTTAGAATCACCTTTTGTCAGTGATTACAGCTGTGACTCTTTCTGTGTAAGTCTCTAAGAGCTTTACATACCTGGATTGTACAATATTTGGCAATTATTATTTTCAAAAGTCTTGCCATAGAGATTCAAGACGATTTAAGTCAAAACTGTAACTAGGCGACTCAGGAACATTCAATATTGTTTTTCTGAAAGATGAATTTGTCTCCCAGAGTTTGTTGGAAAGAAGTCTGAACCAGGTTTTACTCCTGTGCTGAGCTCTATTCCGTTTAGTTCTAATCATCCCGAATCCTCCCTTGTCCTTGCCGATGACAAGTATACCCATAACATGATGCAGCCACCACCATCCTTGAAAATACAAAGAGTGGTACTCAGTGATGTGTTTTGTTGGATTTGACCCAAATATAACACTTTGTATTCAGGACATAAAGGTAATTTCTGTGGCACATTTTGTTTTACAGTTTTCATTTTGTGCCTTATTGCAAACAGGAAGCATGTTTTGGAATAGTTTTTATTCTGTACAGGCTTCCTTCTTTTCACTCTGTCATTTAGGTTAGTATTGTGGAGTAACTACAATGTTGTTGATCCATCATCAGTTTTCTCTTAACACAGCCATTAAACTCTGTAACTGTTTTAAAATCACCATTGACATCATGGTGAAATCTCTGAGTGGTTTCCTTCCTCCCTGGCAACTGAGTTAGGAAGGACACATGTATCTTTGTAGTGACTGGGTGTATTGATACACCATCCACAGTGTAATTAATAACTTCACCAGGCTCAAAGGGATATTCATTGTCTGTTTTTTGTGTGTTTTCTTTTACCCATCTACCAATAGGTGCCCTTCTTTGTGATCCAATGGAAAACCTCCCTGGTCTTTGTGGTTGAATCTGTTACTGCTCGAAGTGAGGGACCTCACAGATAATTGTATGTGTGGGGAACAGAAATGAGATAGTCACTCAAAGATCATGTTAAACACTATTATTGCACAAAGCGTGAGTCAATGCAACTTATTATGTGCATTGTTAAGCATATTGTTTTTACTCCTGAACTTATTTAGGCTTGTCATAACAAAGGAGTTAAATACTTATTGACTAGAGGCATTTCAGATTTGTATTTTTTTAAATTAATTTGTAAAAATGTCTAAAAATATGTTTCATCTTTGACATTATGGGGTATCGTGTGCAGGCCAGCGACAGAACATCTACACTTAATCCATTTTTAAATTCAGGCTGTGACCCCCAAAAATGTAGAGAAAGTCTAGGGGTGAATACTTTCTGAGGACCCTGTATGTCAGGAAAGTCACTGTAAAGATCATATGTTTTATTTATTTAACCAGGCAAGTCAGTTAAGAACAAATTCTTATTTTCAATGACGGCCTAGGAACAGTGGGTTTAACTTCCTGTTCAGGGGCAGAACGACAGATTTGTACCTTGTCAGCTCGGGGATTTGAACATGAAACCTTTTGGGTTACTAGTCCAACGCTCTAACCACCAGGCTACCCTGCCCTGTTCAAATACTGTAGACACATAGAGGAATCACACACAAAGCCAATGTTCTTGTCAGAAGGTTACAACAAAGATTTCTAGACGTGTAACAAAAACAATATATATGTACCGTAAATGTACTGAGTAAAAAATAAAAAATAAAAAATTAGTTTGAAATGTGTATTTTGCTGTATAAATCATTTTTAAATGAAAGAAAGGACAAGAATGGCATCACATTGTCTCTCAGTAACACAGTTACAGAGCATTCAGAAAGAATGGCATCACATTGTCTCTCAGTAACACAGTTACAGGGCATTCGGAAAGTTTTCAGACCCCTTGACCTTTTCCACACTTCGTTACGTCACAGCCTTTTATTATGAAATAGATTAAATAGTTATTTTCATCATTAATCGACACACAATACCCCATAATGACATCACAATACCCCATAATGACATCACAATGTGACAAAGCAAAATGACAAAGCAAAAACAGTTTTTTTTTAGAAATTTAGAAATTTAGAAATTTATTACAAATAAAAAACTCATATCAGATTTACATAAGTATTCAGAAACTTTACTCAGTACTTTGTTGAAGCACGTTTGGCAGCGATTACAGCCATGAGTCTTCTTGGGTATGAAGCTGCAAGCTTGCCACACTTGTATTTGGGGAGTTTCTCCCATTCTTCTCTGCAGATCCTCTCAAGCTCTCTCAGGTTGGATGGGGAGCATCGCTGCACTGCTATCTTCAGGGCTCTCCAAAGATGTTCTATCGGGTTCAAGTCCAGGCTCTGGCTGGGCCACTCAATGACATTCAGAGACTTGTCTTGTCCTGCATTGTCTTGGCTGTGTGCTTATGGTCATTATCCTGTTGGAAGGTGAACCTTCGCCCCAGTCTGAGGTCCAGAGGGCTCTGGAGCTGGTTTTCATCAAGGATCTCTCTGTACTTTGCTCCGTTCATCTTTGCCTCGATCCTGACTAGTCTCAGTCCCTGCCGCAGAAAAACATCCCCACAGCATGATGCTGCCACCACCATGCTTCACCGTAGGGATGATGCCAGGTTTCCTCCAGACATGATGCTGCCACCACCATACTTCACCGTAGGGATGGTGCCAGGTTTCCAGACATGATGCTTAGAATTCAGGCCAAAGAGTTCAATCTTGGTTTCATCAGACCAGAGAATCTTGTTTGTCATGGTCTGAGAGTCCTTAGGTGCCTTTTGGCCAACTACAAGCGGGCTGCCATGAGCCTTTTACTGAGGAGTGGCTTACGTCTGGCCACTCTACCATAAAGGCCTGATTTGCTGGAGTGCTGCAGAGATGGTTGTCCTTCTGGAAGGTTCTCCCATCTCCACTAAGGAACTCTGGAGCGCAGTCAGTGACCAATAGGTTCTTGGTCACCTCCCTGACCAAGGCCCTTCTCCCCGATTGCTCAGTTTGGCCGTGCGGCCAGCTCTAGGATGAGTCTTGGTGGTTCCAAACTTCATTTAAGAACGATGGAGGTCCCTGTGTTCTTGGGGACATTTAATGCTACAGACATTTTTTGGTACCCTTCCCCAGATGTGTGCCTCGACACAATCCTGTCTCAGAGCTCTACGGACAATTCCTTCGACCTCATGGCTTGGTTTTTGCTCTTACATGCACTGTCAACTGTGGGACCTTAAATAGACAGGTGTGCTGCTTTTCCAAATCATGTCCAATCAAATGAATTTACCACAGGTGGACTCCAATCAAGTGGTAGAAACATCTCAAGGATGATCAATGCACCTGAGCTCAATTTCGAGTCTCATAACAAAGGGTCTGAATACTTATGTAAGTAGGATATTTCTGTTGTTTATTTGTAATAAATGTGCAAAAAAATGTCAAACCTGTTTTCACTTTGTCATTATGGGGTATTGTGTGTAGGTTAATGAGGAAAACAATACATTGAATTCATTTAGAATAAGGCTGTAACGTAACAAAATGTGTAGAAAGGGGAAGGAGTCTGAATACTTCCTGAATGCACCGTTATATGCTCATTGTTTCTTCTTTACTGTGCCTTGTTTTACTAGATGTACAGCACGACACTGTTATTAACCTGTCGCCTGCTAGTCATCTAATAGCACAGCAGTGTAAGTGTCCTGGTCCCCTCCTCCCATCTGCTCTACAGCCTCTAATAGACAGCGGTCAGGTCAGAGTCAGACAGGAGGATAATAGTAGGGCTCTGAATGTCTGTTTTACAACCAGAGGAGAGACGACGACTTAGCATGGACTGTCTGTATTAGCTGCACACTGCTAGTCGGTGAGGAGGGAGAGGACGACTTAGCATGGACTGTCTGTATTACCTGCACACTGCTAGTCTGTGAGGAGGGAGAGGACGACTTAGCATGGACTGTCTGTATTACCTGCACACTGCTAGTCTGTGAGGAGGGAGAGCTAGAGAGAGACAGAGGGAGAGGTAAAGACAGACAGACGGACGGACAGGCAGAGGGAGAGCTAGAGAGAGACAGAGGGAGAGGTAAAGACAGACAGACAGATGGACAGACTGACAGAAGCAGAGCTAGAGAGAGACAGAGGAAGAGGTAAAGACAGACAGACAGATGGGCAGACAGACATAGGGAGAGCTAGAGAGAGACAGAGGAGAGGTAAAGACAGACAGACAGACAGAGGGAGAGCTAGAGAGAGACAGAGGGAGCGATAAAGACAGACAGACAGATGAACAGACAGACATAGGGAGAGCTAGTGAGAGACAGATGGAGAGGTAAAGACAGACAGAGGAGAGCTAGAGAGAGACAGAGGGAGAGATAAAGAAAGACGGAAGGTCGGGCGGACGGAGGGAGGGAGAAAGGCTTGCCCTTTATGGTTGTGAGGTCTGGGCTACACTCACCAACCAAAAATTCACAAAATGGGACAAACAACAAATTGAGACACTGCACGCAGAATTCTGCAAAAATATCCTCAGTGTACAACGTAGAACACGAAATAATGCATGCAGTGCAGAATTAGGCCGATACCCACTAATTATCAAAATCCAGAAAAGAGCCTTTCATTTCTACAACCACCTAAAAGGAAGCGATTCTCAAACCTTCCATAACAAAGCCATCACCTACAGAGGTGAACCTGGAGAAGAGTCCCCTAAGCAAGCTGGTCCTGGGGCTCTGTTCACAAACAGACAAAAATATAATTACCTGACACGTTGGAAAGAATTTCTTCTTAAAACAGAGCAAACTAGAATGCTATTGGCCCTAAACAGAGAGTACACAGTGGCAGAATACCTGACCACTGTGACTGACCCAAACTTAAGGAAAGCTTTGACTATGTACAGACTCAGCGAGCATAGCCTTGCTATTGAGAAAGGCCGCCCTAGGCAGACCTGGCTCTCAAGAGAAGACAGGCTATGTGCCCACTGCCCACAAAATGAGGTGGAAACTGAGCTGCACTTCCTAACCTCCTGCCAAATGTATGACCATATTAGAGACATATTTCCCTCAGATTACACAGATCCACAAAGAATTCGAAAACAAACCGGATTTTGATAAACTCCCATATCTACTGGGTGAAATACCACAGTGTGCATCACAGCAGCAAGATTTGTGACCTGTTGCCACAAGAAAAGGGCAACCAGTGAAGAACAAACACCATTGTAAATACAACCCATATTTATGTTTATTTATTTTCCCTTTTGTACTTTTGTACTTTAACTATTTGCACATCGTTACAACACTGTATATTGACATAATATGACATTTGTAATGTCTTTATTCTTTTGGAACATTTGGCAGAGGCAGACAGACAGACAGGAGAAAGGGAGAGGCAGACAGGAGACAGGGAGAGGCAGACAGGAGACAGGGAGAGGCAGACAGGAGAAAGGGAGAGGCAGACAGGAGACAGGGAGAGGCAGACAGGAGAAAGGGAGAGGCAGACAGGAGAAAGGGAGAGACAGACAGGAGAAAGGGAGAGGCAGACAGGAGAAAGGGAGAGGCAGACAGGAGACAGGGAGAGGCAGACAGGAGAAAGGGAGAGGCAGACAGGAGACAGGGAGAGACAGACAGGAGAAAGGGAGAGGCAGACAGGAGAAAGGGAGAGGCAGACAGGAGACAGGGAGAGGCAGACAGTAGAAAGGGAGAGACAGACAGGAGAAAGGGAGAGGCAGACAGGAGAAAGGGAGAGGCAGACAGGAGACAGGGAGAGGCAGACAGGAGACAGGGAGAGACAGACAGGAGAAAGGGAGAGGCAGACAGGAGAAAGGGAGAGGCAGACAGGAGACAGGGAGAGGCAGACAGGAGAAAGGGAGAGGCAGACAGGAGAAAGGGAGAGGAAGACAGGAGACAGGGAGAGGCAGACAGTAGAAAGGGAGAGGCAGACAGGAGACAGGGAGAGGCAGACAGGAGAAAGGGAGAGGCAGACAGGAGAAAGGGAGAGGCAGACAGGAGACAGGGAGAGACAGACAGGAGAAAGGGAGAGGCAGACAGGAGACAGGGAGAGACAGACAGGAGAAAGGGAGAGGCAGACAGGAGAAAGGGAGAGGCAGACAGGAGACAGGGAGAGGCAGACAGGAGACAGGGAGAGGCAGACAGGAGACAGGGAGAGACAGACAGGAGAAAGGGAGAGGCAGACAGGAGACAGGGAGAGGCAGACAGGAGACAGGGAGAGATAGACAGGAGACAGGGAGAGATAGACAGGAGACAGGGAGAGGCAGACAGGAGAAAGGGAGAGGCAGACAGGAGAAAGGGAGAGGCAGACAGGAGAAAGGGAGAGGCAGACAGGAGACAGGGAGAGGCAGACAGGAGAAAGGGAGAGGCAGACAGGAGACAGGGAGAGACAGACAGGAGACAGGGAGAGGCAGACAGGAGACAGGGAGAGACAGACAGGAGAAAGGGAGAGGCAGACAGGAGAAAGGGAGAGGCAGACAGGAGAAAGGGAGAGGCAGACAGGAGAAAGGGAGAGGCAGACAGGAGACAGGGAGAGGCAGACAGGAGAAAGGGAGAGGCAGACAGGAGACAGGGAGAGACAGACAGGAGACAGGGAGAGGCAGACAGGAGACAGGGAGAGACAGACAGGAGAAAGGGAGAGGCAGACAGGAGAAAGGGAGAGGCAGACAGGAGAAAGGGAGAGGCAGACAGGAGACAGGGAGAGACAGACAGGAGAAAGGGAGAGGCAGACAGGAGAAAGGGAGAGGCAGACAGGAGACAGGGAGAGGCAGACAGGAGAAAGGGAGAGGCAGACAGGAGAAAGGGAGAGGCAGACAGGAGACAGGGAGAGGCAGACAGGAGACAGGGAGAGGCAGACAGGAGAAAGGGAGAGGCAGACAGGAGACAGGGAGAGACAGACAGGAGAAAGGGAGAGGCAGACAGGAGAAAGGGAGAGGCAGACAGGAGACAGGGAGAGACAGACAGGAGAAAGGGAGAGGCAGACAGGAGAAAGGGAGAGGCAGACAGTAGAAAGGGAGAGGCAGACAGGAGACAGGGAGAGGCAGACAGTAGAAAGGGAGAGGCAGACAGGAGAAAGGGAGAGGCAGACAGGAGACAGGGAGAGACAGACAGGAGAAAGGGAGAGGCAGACAGGAGAAAGGGAGAGGCAGACAGGAGACAGGGAGAGGCAGACAGGAGACAGGGAGAGGCAGACAGGAGACAGGGAGAGACAGACAGGAGAAAGGGAGAGGCAGACAGGAGACAGGGAGAGGCAGACAGGAGACAGGGAGAGATAGACAGGAGACAGGGAGAGGCAGACAGGAGAAAGGGAGAGGCAGACAGGAGAAAGGGAGAGGCAGACAGGAGAAAGGGAGAGGCAGACAGGAGACAGCGAGAGGCAGACAGGAGAAAGGGAGAGGCAGACAGGAGACAGGGAGAGACAGACAGGAGACAGGGAGAGGCAGACAGGAGACAGGGAGAGACAGACAGGAGAAAGGGAGAGGCAGACAGGAGAAAGGGAGAGGCAGACAGGAGAAAGGGAGAGGCAGACAGGAGACAGGGAGAGGCAGACAGGAGACAGGGAGAGGCAGACAGGAGAAAGGGAGAGGCAGACAGGAGACAGGGAGAGACAGACAGGAGACAGGGAGAGGCAGACAGGAGACAGGGAGAGACAGACAGGAGAAAGGGAGAGGCAGACAGGAGAAAGGGAGAGGCAGACAGGAGAAAGGGAGAGGCAGACAGGAGACAGGGAGAGACAGACAGGAGAAAGGGAGAGGCAGACAGGAGAAAGGGAGAGGCAGACAGGAGACAGGGAGAGGCAGACAGGAGAAAGGGAGAGGCAGACAGGAGAAAGGGAGAGGCAGACAGGAGACAGGGAGAGGCAGACAGGAGACAGGGAGAGGCAGACAGGAGAAAGGGAGAGGCAGACAGGAGACAGGGAGAGACAGACAGGAGAAAGGGAGAGGCAGACAGGAGAAAGGGAGAGGCAGACAGGAGAAAGGGAGAGGCAGACAGGAGAAAGGGAGAGGCAGACAGTAGAAAGGGAGAGGCAGACAGGAGACAGGGAGAGGCAGACAGTAGAAAGGGAGAGGCAGACAGGAGAAAGGGAGAGGCAGACAGTAGAAAGGGAGAGGCAGACAGGAGACAGGGAGAGGCAGACAGGAGACAGGGAGAGACAGACAGGAGAAAGGGAGAGGCAGACAGGAGAAAGGGAGAGGCAGACAGGAGAAAGGGAGAGGCAGACAGGAGAAAGGGAGAGGCAGACAGGAGACAGGGAGAGGCAGACAGGAGACAGGGAGAGACAGACAGGAGAAAGGGAGAGGCAGACAGTGAGTGTCAGCTCGTAGCCCGTCTCTCTGCCAGGACCAGGTGTGTGGACAGTCCAGTGGTCCCAGAGGACCTCCTGTCACCTCCTATTGATCCGATCCTATTGATCCGGCCTGTCGCCCTTTAAACCAGTGGACACAACATGGACTGAGGCTGGACACAAGGCGTTCCATAGGGGTTTGATGGCCACCCTCCAGAAGGGTCCTCATCACATCACAGTGTCTGTGAAGGGTTGATGAGACACGGTCCGGCCACAGCATAGTGAGGGGCCTTTGGAGACACAACAAGGTCCAAAAGATAAACAGAAGGGGTATTTAACAGAAGTCCTGGCCAGTTTCCTGTGTGTATGCGTGCGTTTGTTCGTCTGTGTGTGCATATCGGGGTCAGCCAGCTCTCCTCTGGGAGGTTGTGACAGTGTTTGACTGGTGTCATGTGACCTGACAGGGCCCAGGGGCAGGCTGGGAGGCCCAAGCTGTCAGGGATCTGACGCCTCCGAGGGGTTGACCAGACTCACCTCGCGCCACACACACAGAGCCTGCCTTCTGCTGCCTCTGCTCGATGGCTCCAAGCTGTCAAAACAGTCTCTCTCTCTCCCTATCTCTCTCTCTCTCTCTCTCTCTCTCTCTCTCCCCCCCACCTCTCTCTCTCTCTCTCTCCCCACCACCTCTCTCTCTCTCCCTCTCTCTCTCTCTCTCTCTCTCTCTCTCTCTCTCTCTCCAGTAACAGAGCTTTGCTAGTCTGCAGGTTCCCTGGTTTATTTGGTTTACAGTTCCTTTTCTCTGCTACTACCTCTGATTTTGTCCTTCCCCTCTCTTCCCCCTTTCTCTAAACGCCAGGTAACGCCAGGCAACACCAGGTAACGCCAGGTAACACCAAGAAAACGGCAAGTAACACCAAGTAACGCCAGGTAACACCAAGTAACGCCAGGTAACACCAAGTAACGCCAAGTAACACCAAGTAACGCCAGGTAACACCAGGTAACGCCAGGTAACACCAAGTAACGCCAGGTAACACCAGGTAATGCCAGGTAACACCAAGAAAACGCCAAGTAACACCAAGTAACGCCAGGTAACACCAAGTAACGCCAGGCAACACCAGGTAACGCCAGGTAACACCAAGAAAACGGCAAGTAACACCAAGTAACGCCTAATGTTTTGCACACTCAGTGTATACAGTGCATTCAGAAAGTATTCAGACCCCTTGACTTTTTCCACATTTTCTTACATTGCAGCCTTATTCTAAAATGAATACACTTTTTCTCCCCTCATTAATCTACACACAATACCCCATAATGACAAAGCAAAAAAACATTAAAAAAAAATGTTGTGCAAATTTACAAAAAAATATAGACAGAAATAACATACGTATTCAGACCCTTTGCTATGAGAGTCGAGCTCAGCTGCATCCTGTTTCCATTGATCATCCTTGAGATGTTTCTGAACTTGATTGGAGTCCACCTGTGGAAAATTAATTTGATTGGACATGATTTGGAAAGGTACACACCTGTCCATATAAGGTCCCACAGTTGAAAGTGCATGTCAGAGCAAATACCAAGCCATGAGGTCGAAGGAATTGTCCGTAGAGCTCCGAGACAAGATTGTGTTGAGGCACAGATCTGGGGAAGGGTAGCAAAAAATGTCTGCAGCATTCAAGGTCCCCAAGAACACAGTGGCCTCCATCATTCTTAAATGGAGGAAGTTTGGAACCACCAAGACTCTTCCTAGAGCCGCCCGGCCAAACTGAGAATTCAGGGGAGAAGGGCCTTGGTCAGGGAGGTGACCAAGAACCTGATGGAGCTCCAGAGCTCCAGAGTTCCTCTGTGGAGATGGGAGAACCTTCCAGAAGTACAACCATCTCTGCAGCACTTCACCAATCAGGCCTTTATGGTAGAGTGGCCAGACGGAAGCCACTCCTCAGTAAAAGGCACACGACAGCCTGCTTGGAGTTTGCCAAAAGGCACCTAAAGGACTCTCAGACCATGACAAACAAGATTCTCTGGTCGATTGAAACCAAGATTGAACTCTTTGGCATGAATGACAAGCATAATGTCTGGAGGAAACCTGGCACCATCCCTACGGTGAAGCATGGTGGTGGCAGCATCATGCTGTGGGGATGTTTTTCAGTGGAAGGGACTAGGAGAATGGTCAGGATCGAGGGAACGATGAACGGAGCAAAGTACAGAGAGATCCTTGATGAAAACCTGCTCCAGAGCACTCAGGACCTCAGACTGGGGCGAGGTTTCACCTTCCAACAGGACAACGACCCTAAGCACATAGCCAAGACAATGCAGGAGTGGCTTCATGACAAGTCTCTGAATGTCCTTGAGTGGCCCAGCCAGAGCCCAGACTTGAATCCGATCGAACATCTCTGGAGACCTGAACATAGCTGTGGAACGATGCTCCCCATCCAACCTCACAGAGCTTGAGAGGATCTGCAGAGAAGAATGGGAGAAACTTCTCAAATACAAGTGTGGCAAGTTTGTAGCATCATACCCAAGAAGACTCAAAACTGTAATCGCTGCCAAACGTGCTTCAACAAAGTACTGAGTAAAGTTTCTGAATACTTATGTAAATGTGATATTAGCTTTTTTATTTGTAATACATTTGCAAACATTTCTAAAAAACCTCTTGTTGCTTTGTCATTATGGGGTATTGTGATGTCATTATGGGGTATTGTGATGTCATTATGGGGTATTGTGTGTCGATCAATGATAGAAAAAATGATTTAATCTATTTCATAATAAAAGGCTGTGACGGAAAGAAATGTGGAAAAGGTCAAGGGGTCTGAATACTTTCCGGACGCTCTGTAACTGTGTTACTGAGAGACAATGTGATGCCATTCTTTCTGAATGCTCTGTAACTGTGTTACTGAGAGACAATGTGATGCCATACTTGTCCTTACTTTCATTTAAAATAATTAATTGGAAGCATTCAAAAGTGACCAAAACATCAGCCAAGAAGCATAGGATCTGAGAAGTGGTATGTGGTCACCACCTGCAGAACCACTCCTTTATTGGGGGTGTCTTGCTAATTGCCTATAATTTCCACCTGTTGTCTATTCCATTTGCACAACAGCATGTGAAATGTATTGTCAATCAGTGTGCTTTCACTCTAGTGGTAGCATGAGACGGAGTCTACAACCCACACAAGTGGCTCAGGTAGTGCAACTCATCTAGGATGGCACATCAATTTTAAGGACATTACATCAAAGTTGGATCAGCCTGTAGTGTGGTTTTCCACTTTCATTTTGAGTGTCTCCAAATCCAGACCTCCAATGGGTTGATACATTTGATTTCCATTGATAATTTTTGTGTGATTTTGTTGTCAGCACATTCAACTATGTAAAGAAAAAAAGTATTTAATAAGAATCTTTCATTCATTCAGATCTAGGATGTGTTATTTTAGTGTTCCCTTTATTTTTTTGAGCAGTGTAAATAGTATTTGCTACATTAACATTTGGTCAGTGTGTGATTTTCTATGTATCTATATAATCTTCACAGTAACCTTCGGTCAATAACATTGGGATGCTGAATGTGTCTTTTACTTAGCAGGTGGTACATAATGACCTGTTTCACCAGTTCTCCTCTCTTTAGCAGTGACATATTTTAAGGTATTTGTGAATGTAAGGTACATATGTAGGATCTTAATTTGATCAATGCAGGCCATTTTTAACTGGTAGTGTATTTGAGGTTTAAAAAGACTTCTAAAGTTTGTAATTTCCACATAGAAATTTCTTGATTTGATTTCCCCTTACGAAAAACACCTTCAAAAATGTCCATTAAATATAATCCACATAATAATTTACATTTCGTATACTGCAGGATTATTTTCGTGCTGTAGCATACTGACTCAAATTAAGATCCTACATCTGTCTCTTTCTCTCTCTCCTTCCTCATTGTTTCTTTCCTCCCTTCCTATTCTCTGCCTCTTCCTCCCTCTCTCTCTCTCTCTCCATCTCATCGGAAACATATGGGTTCATTGCTAAAGCAAGTGAAATAGATAAACAAACGTGAAACGTTTTATTTACAATGGTGTTTGTTCTTCACTGGTTAGACCATTTCTTGTGGCAACAGGTCACAAATCTTGCTGCTGTGATGTCACACTGTGGTATTTCACCCAGTAGATATGGGAGTTTATCATAATTTGATTTGTTTTTCGAATTCTTTGTGGATCTGTGTAATCTGAGGGAAATATGTGTCTCTAATATGTGTCTCTCTCATACATTTGGCAGGGGGTTAGGAAGTGCAGCTCAGATTCCACCTCATTTTGTGGGTCTCTCTCTCTCTGACAGAGTGAGGGTGAGAAGCCCGGAGCCACAGAACTATAGGGGGGGGGCAGCCGTATGGTAGACACGAGGCCAGAGCCAAGACTGGCTACTACCCACAGTGTGTGTGTGTGTGTGTGTGTGTGTGTGTGTGTGTGTGTGTGTGTGTATGTGTGTGTGTGTGTGTGAGAGCGAGAGAGAGAGAGAGAGAGAGAGAATGGGTGTTGATTGAATATTAGTGTACAGTATATATCTACAGTATGTAGTGGTAGTCAGTCTATATCTAACTGTGGGAAGAGGTTCATCTGCTGTGTGTTTCAGATGGTTTAGAATGGATAGATGGAAACATGTTAATATAGAGGGGAAGGAAACATGTTAATATAGAGGGGAAGGAAACATGTTAATATAGAGGGGAAGGAAACATGTTAATATAGACGGGAAGGAAACATGTTAGTATAGAGGGGAAGGAAACATGTTAATATAGACGGGAAGGAAACATGTTAGTATAGAGGGGATGGAAACATGTTAGTATAGAGGGGAAGGAAACATGTTAGTATAGAGGGGAAGGAAACATGTTAGTATAGAGGGGAAGGAAACATGTTAGTATAGAGGGGAAGGAAACATGTTAGTATAGAGGGGAAGGAAACAGAACATGTTAGTATAGAGGGAAGGAAACATGTTAGTATAGAGGGGAAGGAAACATGTTAATATAGAGGGGAAGGAAACATGTTAGTATAGAGGGGAAGGAAACATGTTAATATAGAGGGGAAGGAAACAGAACATGTTAGTATAGAGGGGAAGGAAACATGTTAGTATAGAGGGGAAGGAAACATGTTAATATAGAGGGGAAGGAAACATGTTAGTATAGAGGGGAAGGAAAAATGTTAATATAGAGGGGAAGGAAACATGTTAATATAGACGGGAAGGAAAAATGTTAGTATAGAGGGGAAAGAAACATGTTAATATAGACGGGAAGGAAACATGTTAATATAGACGGGAAGGAAACATGTTAATATAGAGGTGAAGGAAACATGTTAATATTGAGGGGAAGGAAACATGTTAATATAGACGGGAAGGAAACATGTTAGTATAGAGGGGATGGAAACATGTTAGTATAGAGGGGAAGGAAACATGTTAGTATAGAGGGGAAGGAAACTTGTTAGTATAGAGGGGAAGGAAACATGTTAGTATAGAGGGGAAGGAAACAGAACATGTTAGTATAGAGGGGAAGGAAACATGTTAGTATAGAGGGGAAGGAAACATGTTAGTATAGAGGGGAAGGAAACATGTTAATATAGAGGGGAAGGAAACAGAACATGTTAGTAATAGAGGGGAAGGAAACATGTTAGTATAGAGGGGAAGGAAACATGTTAATATAGAGGGGAAGGAAACATGTTAATATAGAGGGGAAGGAAACATGTTAATATAGACAGGAAGGAAAAATGTTAGTATAGAGGGGAAGGAAACATGTTAATATAGACGGGAAGGAAACATGTTAATATAGACGGGAAGGAAACATGTTAATATAGAGGTGAAGGAAACATGTTAATATTGAGGGGAAGGAAACATGTTAATATAGACGGGAAGGAAACATGTTAGTATAGAGGGGATGGAAACATGTTAGTATAGAGGGGAAGGAAACATGTTAGTATAGAGGGGAAGGAAACATGTTAGTATAGAGGGGAAGGAAACATGTTAGTATAGAGGGGAAGGAAACAGAACATGTTAGTATAGAGGGGAAGGAAACATGTTAGTATAGAGGGGAAGGAAACATGTTAGTATAGAGGGGAAGGAAACATGTTAATATAGAGGGGAAGGAAACAGAACATGTTAGTAATAGAGGGGAAGGAAACATGTTAGTATAGAGGGGAAGGAAACATGTTAATATAGAGGGGAAGGAAACATGTTAGTATAGAGGGGAAGGAAACATGTTAATATAGAGGGGAAGGAAACATGTTAATATAGACAGGAAGGAAAAATGTTAGTATAGAGGGGAAGGAAACATGTTAATATAGACGGGAAGGAAACATGTTAATATAGACGGGAAGGAAACATGTTAATATAGAGGTGAAGGAAACATGTTAATATTGAGGGGAAGGAAACATGTTAATATAGACGGGAAGGAAGCATGTTAGTATAGAGGGGATGGAAACATGTTAGTATAGAGGGGAAGGAAACATGTTAGTATAGAGGGGAAGGAAACATGTTAGTATAGAGGGGAAGGAAACATGTTAGTATAGAGGGGAAGGAAACAGAACATGTTAGTATACAGGGGAAGGAAACATGTTAGTATAGAGGGGAAGGAAACATGTTAGTATAGAGGGAAGGAAACATGTTAATATAGAGGGGAAGGAAACAGAACATGTTAGTATAGAGGGGAAGGAAACATGTTAATATAGAGGGGAAGGAAACATGTTAGTATAGAGGGGAAGGAAACATGTTAGTATAGAGGGGAAGGAAACATGTTAGTATAGAGGGGAAGGAAACATGTTAATATAGAGGGGAAGGAAACAGAACATGTTAGTATAGAGGGGAAGGAAACAGAACATGTTAGAAGAGGGGAAGGAAACATGTTAGTATAGAGGGGAAGGAAACATGTTAGTATAGAGGGGAAGGAAACATGTTAGTATAGAGGGGAAGGAAACATGTTAATATAGAAGGGAAGGAAACATGTTAATATAGACGGGAAGGAAAAATGTTAGTATAGAGGGGAAGGAAACAGGTTAATATAGACGGGAAGGAAACATGTTAATATAGACGGGAAGGAAACATGTTAATATAGAGGTGAAGGAAACATGTTAATATTGAGGGGAAGGAAACATGTTAATATAGAGGGGAAGGAAACATGTTAGTATAGAGGGGATGGAAACATGTTAGTATAGAGGGGAAGGAAACATGTTAGTATAGAGGGGAAGGAAACATGTTAGTATAGAGGGGAAGGAAACAGAACATGTTAGTATACAGGGGAAGGAAACATGTTAGTATAGAGGGGAAGGAAACATGTTAGTATAGAGGGGAAGGAAACATGTTAATATAGAGGGGAAGGAAACAGAACATGTTAGTATAGAGGGGAAGGAAACATGTTAGTATAGAGGGGAAGGAAACATGTTAATATAGAGGGGAAGGAAACATGTTAGTATAGAGGGGAAGGAAACATGTTAATATAGAGGGGAAGGAAACAGAACATGTTAGTATAGAGGGGAAGGAAACATGTTAGTATAGAGGGGAAGGAAACATGTTAGTATACAGGGGAAGGAAACATGTTAGTATAGAGGGGAAGGAAACATGTTAGTATAGAGGGGAAGGAAACATGTTAATATAGAGGGGAAGGAAACAGAACATGTTAGTATAGAGGGGAAGGAAACATGTTAGTATAGAGGGGAAGGAAACATGTTAATATAGAGGGGAAGGAAACATGTTAGTATAGAGGGGAAGGAAACATGTTAGTATAGAGGGGAAGGAAACATGTTAATATAGAGGGGAAGGAAACAGAACATGTTAGTATAGAGGGGAAGGAAACATAACATGTTAGTATAGAGGGGAAGGAAACAGGTTAATATAGAGGGGAAGGAAACATGTTAGTATAGAGGGGAAGGAAACAGAACATGTTAGTATAGAGGGGAAGGAAACATGTTAGTATAGAGGGGAAGGAAACAGAACATGTTAGTATAGAGGGGAAGGAAACAGATCATGTTAGTATAGAGGGGAAGGAAACAGAACATGTTAGTATAGAGGGGAAGGAAACATGTTAGTATAGAGGGGAAGGAAACATGTTAGTATAGAGGGGAAGGAAACATGTTAGTATAGAGGGGAAGGAAACAGAACATGTTAATATAGAGGGGAAGGAAACAGAACATGTCAGTATAGAGGGGAAGGAAGCAATGTGTACCTCTATGTGCTTGTGTTTGGGTGGTATCTGATCTGACTGAGTAGGGTAAAGGGATATATAAGTTCTGAAAGCAGTGTGAGCAGTGTGTGTGTGTGTGTGTGTGTGTGTGTGTGTGTGTGTGTGTGTGTGTGTGTGTGTGTGTGTGTGTGTGTGTGTGTGTATATGAGTGTGTACATTTGCAGATTTGGTTGAGGAGGGGAATTGACTCTGTGTGGGTGGCATATATTCTTGAGTGGGTGTGAGAGCAGTGTGCATGTGATGGTTGAGATTGACACAGTGAGAGAGTGAGAGAGGGGCTGAGAGATGAGTGACAGAGAGGGGCTGAGAGATGGGTGACAGAGAGGGGCTGAGAGATGGGTGACAGAGAGGGGCTGAGAGATGGGTGACAGAGAGGGGCTGAGAGATGGGTGACAGAGAGGGGCTGAGAGATGGGTGACAGAGAGGGGCTGAGAGATGGGTGACAGAGAGGGGCTGAGAGATGGGTGACAGAGAGGGGCTGAGAGATGGGTGACAGAGAGGGGCTGAGAGATGGGTGACAGAGAGGGGCTGAGAGATGGGCGGACAGAGAGGGGCTGAGAGATGGGTGACAGAGAGGGGCTGAGAGATGGGTGACAGAGAGGGGCTGAGAGATGGGCGGACAGAGAGGGGCTGAGAGATGGGTGACAGAGAGGGGCTGAGAGATGGGCGGACAGAGAGGGGCTGAGAGATGGGTGACAGAGAGGGGCTGAGAGATGGGTGACAGAGAGGGGCTGAGAGATGGGCGGACAGAGAGGGGCTGAGAGATGGGTGACAGAGAGGGGCTGAGAGATGGGTGACAGAGATGGGCTGAGAGATGGGTGACAGAGAGGGGCTGAGAGATGGGTGACAGAGAGGGGCTGAGAGATGGGTGACAGAGAGGGGCTGAGAGATGGGTGACAGAGAGGGGCTGAGAGATGGGTGACAGAGAGGGGCTGAGAGATGGGTGACAGAGAGGGGCTGAGAGATGGGTGACAGAGAGGGGCTGAGAGATGGGTGACAGAGAGGGGCTGAGAGATGGGTGACAGAGAGGGGCTGAGAGATGGGTGACAGAGAGGGGCTGAGAGATGGGTGACAGAGAGGGGCTGAGAGATGGGTGACAGAGAGGGGCTGAGAGATGGGTGACAGAGAGGGGCTGAGAGATGGGTGACAGAGAGGGGCTGAGAGATGGGTGACAGAGAGGGGCTGAGAGATGGGTGACAGAGAGGGGCTGAGAGATGAGTGACAGAGAGGGGCTGAGAGATGGGTGACAGAGAGGGGCTGAGAGATGAGTGACAGAGAGGGGGAGAAATGGGGAGAAAGGGAGGGAGATACTCTGCAAGCTTTCAGGCTAATCTCTACTAACATCTCTTACCCTTCTCTCTCTCTCTCTCTCTGTCTCTCTCTCTCTCTCTCTCTCTCTCTCTCTCTCTCTCTCTCTCTCTCTCTCTCTCTCTCTCTTACCCCCTCTCTCTCTCTCTCTCTCTGTCTCTCTCTCTCTCTCTCTCTCTCTCTTACCCCTCTCTCTCTCTCTCTCTCTGTCTCTCTCTCTCTCTCTCTCTCTCTTACCCCTCTCTCTCTCTCTCTCTCTGTCTCTCTCTCTCTCTCAATTCAATTTCAATTCAAGGGGCTTTATTGGCATGGGAAACATGTGTTAACATTGCCAAAGCAAGTAAGGTAAACAATAAAAATTAACAGTAGACATCACACATACAGAAGTTTCAAAACAATAAAGACATTGAAAATGTCATATTATATATATATATATATATATATATATATATATATATACAGTGTTTTTACAAGGTACAAATTTGAAAGGACACAAGATAAAATAAATAAGCATAGATATGGGTTGTATTTACAATGGTGTTTGTTCCTCACTGGTTGCCCTTTTCTCGTGGCAACAGGTCACAAATCTTGCTGCTCTGATGGCACACTGTGGAATTTCACCCAGTAGATATGGGAGTTTTTCAAAATTGGATTTGTTTTCGAATTCTTTGTGAAATTCTCTCTCTCTCTCTGTCTCTCTCTCTCTCTCTCTCTTTCTCTCTAACTCCCCCTCATGACCAAACACTGTCTAATATGGTCCTATCACCAGACCAAACACTGTCTAATATGGTCCTATCACCATACCAAACACTGTCTAATATGGTCCTATCACCAGACCAAACACTGTCTAATATAGTCCTATCACCAGACCAAACACTGTCTAATATAGTCCTATCACCAGACCAAACACTGTCTAATATGGTCCTATCACCATACCAAACACTGTCTAATATGGTCCTATCACCAGACCAAACACTGTCTAATATGGTCCTATCACCATACCAAACACTGTCTAATATGGTCCTATCACCAGACCAAACACTGTCTAATATGGTCCTATCACCATACCAAACACTGTCTAATATGGTCCTATCACCAGACCAAACACTGTCTAATATGGTCCTATCACCAGACCAAACACTGTCTAATATGGTCCTATCACCAGACCAAACACTGTCTAATATGGTCCTATCACCAGACCAAACACTGTCTAATATGGTCCTATCACCAGACCAAACACTGTCTAATATGGTCCTATCACCAGACCAAACACTGTCTAATATGGTCCTATCACCATACCAAACACTGTCTAATATGGTCCTATCACCAGACCAAACACTGTCTAATATAGTCCTATCACCAGACCAAACACTGTCTAATATAGTCCTATCACCAGACCAAACACTTTGTAATATGGTCCTATCACCATACCAAACACTGTGTAATATGGTCCTATCACCATACCAAACACTATTAAATTCAATTCAATTCAAGGGGTTTTATTGGCATGCGAAACGTGTTAACATTGCCAAAGCAAGTGAGGTAGATAATATACAAAAGTGAAATAAACAAAAATTAACTGTAAACATTACACATACAGAAGTTTCAAAACAATAAAGACATTACAAATGTCATATTATATATATTTACAGTGTTGTAACAATGTGCAAATAGTTAAAGTACAAAAGGGAAAATAAATAAGCATAAATATGGGTTGTATTTAGAATGGTGTGTGTTCTTCACTGGTTGCCCTTTTCTCGTGGCAACAGGTCACAAATCTTGCTGCTCTGATGGCACACTGTGGAATTTCACCCAGTAGATATGGGAGTTTTTCAAAATTGGATTTGTTTTCGAATTCTTTGTGGATCTGTGTAATCTGATGGAAATATGTGTCTCTAATATGTTCATACATTGGGCAGGAGGTTTGGAAGTGCAGCTCAGTTTCCACCTCATTTTGTGGGCAGTGGGCACATAGCCTGTCTCCTCTTGAGAGCCATGTCTGCCTATGGCGGCCTTTCTCAATAGCAAGGCTATTCTCAATAGCAAGGCTATGCTCACTGAGTCTGTACATAGTCAAAGCTTTCCTTAAGTTTGGGTCGGTCATAGTGGTCAGGTATTCTGCCGCTGTGTACTCTCTGTTTAGGGCCAAATAGCATTCTAGTTTGCTCTGTTTTTTGTTAATTCTTTCCAATGTGTCAAGTAATTATCTTTTTGTTTTCTCATGATTTGGTTGGGTCTGATTGTGCTGCTGTCCTGGGGCTCTGTGGGGTCTGTTTGTGTTTGTGAACAGAGCCCCAGGACTAGCTTGCTTAGGGGACTCTTCTCCAGGTTTGGGAATCGCTTCCTTTTAGGTGGTTATAGAATTTAACGGCTCTTTTCTGGATTTTGATAATTAGTGGGTATCGGCCTCATTCTGCTCTGCAAGCATTATATGGTGCTTTATGTTGTACACAGAGGATATTTTTGCAGAATTCTGCGTGCAGAGTCTCAATTTGGTGTTTGCCCCATTTTGTGAATTCTTGGTTGGTGAGCGGACCCCAGACCTCACAACCATAAAGGGCAATGGGCTCTATAACTGATTCAAGTATTTTTAGCCAGATCCTAATTGGTATGTTGAATGTTATGTTCCTTTTGATGGCATAGAATGTTGTTTTTCCCCCAACACCACTTTCCATCAGTTTGTATAGCAGACCCTTTCCATCAGTTTGTATAGCAGACCCTTTCCATCAGTTTGTATAGCAGACCCTTTCCATCAGTTTGTATAGCAGACCCTTTCCATCAGTTTGTATAGCAGACCCTTTCCATCAGTTTGTATAGCAGACCCTTTCCATCAGTTTGTATAGCAGACCCTTTCCATCAGTTTGTATAGCAGACCCTTTCCATCAGTTTGTATAGCAGACCCTTTCCATCAGTTTGTATAGCAGACCCTTTCCATCAGTTTGTATAGCAGACCCTTTCCATCAGTTTGTATAGCAGACCCTTTCCATCAGTTTGTATAGCAGACCCTTTCCATCAGTTTGTATAGCAGACCCTTTCCATCAGTTTGTATAGCAGACCCTTTCCATCAGTTTGTATAGCAGACCCTTTCCATCAGTTTGTATAGCAGACCCTCATGCCAAATTGAGTCGAAGGCTTTTTTGAAATCAACAAAGCATGAGAAGACTTTGCCTTTGTTTTGGTTTGTTTGTCAATTAGGGTGTTCAGGGTGAATACATGGTCTGTTGTACGGTAATTTGGTAAAAATCCAATTTGACATTTGCTCAGTACATTGTTTTCACTGAGGAAATGTACGAGTCTGCTGTTAATGATAATGCAGAGGATTTTCCCAAGGTTACGGTTGACGCATATTCCACGGTAGTTATTGGGGTCAAATTTGTCTCCACTTTTGTGGATTGGGGTGATCAGTCCTTGGTTCCAAATATTGGGGAAGATGCCAGAGCTAAGGGTGATGTTAAAGAGTTTTAGTATAGCCAATTGGAATTTGTTGTCTGTATATTTGATCATTACATTGAGGATACCATCAACACCACAGGCCTTTCTGGGTTGGAGGGTTTTTATTTTGTCCTGTATCTCAAATATGGTTGGCGCCCCCCCCCCCCCCCTTGGGTTGTGCCATGGCGGAGATCTTTGTGGGCTATACTCAGCTTTGTCTCAGGATGGTAAGTTGGTGGTTGAAGATATCCCTTTAGTGGTGTAGGGGCTGTGCTTTGGCAAAGTGGGTGGGGTTATATCCTTCCTGTTTGGCCCTGCCCGGGGGTGTCCTCGGATGGGGCCACAGTGTCTCCTGACCCCTCCTGTCTCAGCCTCCAGTATTTATGCTGCAGTAGTTTATGTGTCGGGGGGCTGGGGTCAGTTTGTTATATCTGGAGTACTTCTCCTGTCCAATTTGGTGTCCTGTGTGAATCTAAGTGTGTGTTCTCTAATTCTCTCCTTCTCTCTCTCTTTCTCTCTCTCGGAGGACCTGAGCCCTAGGACCATGCCCCAGGACTACCTGACATGATGACTCCTTGCTGTCCCCAGTCCACCTGGCCGTGCTGCTGCTCCAGTTTCAACTGTTCTGCCTTATTATTATTCGACCATGCTGGTCATTTATGAACATTTGAACATCTTGGCCATGTTCTGTTATAATCTCTACCCGGCACAGCCAGAAGAGGACTGGCCACCCCACATAGCCTGGTTCCTCTCCAGGTTTCTTCCTAGGTTTTGGCCTTTCTAGGGAGTTTTTCCTAACCAGCGTGCTTCTACACCTGCATTGCTTGCTGTTTGGGGTTTTAGGCTGGGTTTCTGTACAGCACTTTGAGATATCAGCTGATGTACGAAGGGCTATATAAATAAATTTGATTTGATTTAGTCTTGAATAGTTGATTCTAAGATTTGTATTTGATCCTGAATATGTTTTTGGTCTTTATTCTTTGTTATAGAGCCAAAAAGATTGGAGAAGTGGTTTACCCATACATCTCCATTTTGGATAGTTAATTCTTCGTGTTGTTGTTTGTTTAGTGTTTTCCAATTTTCCCAGAAGTGGTTCGAGTCTATGGATTCTTCAATTACATTGAGATGATTTCTGACATGCTGTTCCTTCTTTTTCCGTAGTGTATTTCTGTATTGTTTTAGTAATTCACCATAGTGAAGGCGTAGACTCAAGTTTTCAGGGTCTCTATGTTTTTGGTTGGACAGGTTTCTCAATTTCCTTTTGCATTCTTCATCAAACCATTTGTCATTGTTGTTCATTTTCTTCAGTTTTCTATTTGAGATTTTTAGATTTGATAGGGAAGCTGAGAGGTCAAATATACTGTTAAGATTTTCTCCTGCCAAGTTTACACCTTCACTATTACAGTGGAATGTTTTACCCAGGAAATTGTCTAAAAGGGGTTGAATTTGTTGTTGCCTAATTGTTTTTTGGTAGGTTTCCAAACTGTATTCCTTCCATCTATAGCATTTCTTAATGTTACTCAGTTCCTTTGGCTTTGATGCCTCATGATTGAGTATTGCCCTGTTCAAGTAGACTGTGATTTTGCTGTGGTCTGATAGGGGTGTCAGTGGGCTGACTGTGAACGCGCTGAGAGACTCTGGGTTGAGGTCAGTGATAAAGTAGTCTACAGTACTACTGCCAAGAGATGAGCTATAGGTGTACCTACCATAGGAGTCCCCTCGAAGCCTACCATTGACTATGTACATACCCAGCGTGCGACAGAGCTGCAGGAGTTGTGACCCGTTTTTGTTGGTTATGTTGTCATAGTTGTGCCTAGGGGGGCATATGGGGGAGGGAATGTTTGTCCCCCTATTCCTCTATCTCTCTAACCCCTCTCTCTCTCTCTCTCTCTCTCTCTCTAACCCCCCTCTCTCTCTCTACCCCCCCTCTCTCTCTCTCTACCCCCCTCTCTCTCTCTAACCCCCTCTCTCTCTCTCTCTCTCTCTCTCTCTCTCTAACCCCCCTCTCTCTCTCTCTTTCTCTCTAACCCCCCCTCTCTCTCTCTCTAACCTCCCCCTCTCTCTCTCTAACCCACCCCCTCTCTCTCTAACCCCCCCTCTCTCTCTCTCTAACCTCCCCCTCTCTCTCTCTCTCTAACCCCCTCTCTCTCACAATTTCTTTCTCTCTCTCTACGCCCCCCCTCCCTTGCTCTCTCCCTCACTCTTATTCCCAACTTATAGTTTTACTTATTACTGGTCTGGACCCAGTCAGGAACAACTCTGGGCCCTAGTTATAGCCCATTACTGGTCTGGACCCAGTCAGGATCAACTCTGTGCCCTAGTTATAGCCCATTACTGGTCTGGATCCAGTCAGGATCAACTCTGGGCCCTAGTTATAGCCCATTACTGGTCTGGACCCAGTCAGGATCAACTCTGTGCCCTAGTTATAGCCCATTACTGGTCTGGACCCAGTCAGGAACAACTCTGTGCCCTAGTTATAGCCCATTACTGGTCTGGACCCAGTCAGGATCAACTCTGGGCCCTAGTTATAGCCCATTACTGGTCTGGACCCAGTCAGGATCAACTCTGTGCCCTAGTTATAGCCCATTACTGGTCTGGACCCAGTCAGGAACAACTCTGGGCCCTAGTTATAGTTTTAGCCCATTACTGGTCTGGACCCAGTCAGGAACAACTCTGGGCCCTAGTTATAGTTTTAGCCCATTACTGGTCTGGACCCAGTCAGGATCAACTCTGGGCCCTAGTTATAGCCCATTACTGGTCTGGACCCAGTCAGAATCAACTCTGTGCCCTAGTTATAGCCCATTACTGGTCTGGACCCAGTCAGGAACAACTCTGGGCCCTAGTTATAGCCCATTACTGGTCTGGACCCAGTCAGGAACAACTCTGGGCCCTAGTTATAGCCCATTACTGGTCTGGACCCAGTCAGGAACAACTCTGGGCCCTAGTTATAGCCCATTACTGGTCTGGACCCAGTCAGGAACAACTCTGGGCCCTAGTTATAGCCCATTACTGGTCTGGACCCAGTCAGGAACAACTCTGGGCCCTAGTTATAGTTATAGCCCATTACTGGTCTGGACCCAGTCAGGAACAACTCTGGGCCCTAGTTATAGTTATAGCCCATTACTGGTCTGGACCCAGTCAGGAACAACTCTGGGCCCTAGTTATAGCCCATTACTGGTCTGGACCCAGTCAGGAACAACTCTGGGCCCTAGTTATAGCCCATTACTGGTCTGGACCCAGTCAGGAACAACTCTGGGCCCTAGTTATAGTTTTAGCCCATTACTGGTCTGGACCCAGTCAGGATCAACTCTGGGCCCTAGTTATAGCCCATTACTGGTCTGGACCCAGTCAGAATCAACTCTGTGCCCTAGTTATAGTTATAGCCCATTACTGGTCTGGACCCAGTCAGGATCAACTCTGGGCCCTAGTTATAGCCCATTACTGGTCTGGACCCAGTCAGGAACAACTCTGTGCCCTAGTTATAGTTATAGCCCATTACTGGTCTGGACCCTGTGCCCTAGTTAACAACTACTGGTCTGGACCCAGTCAGTTATAGTTATAGCCCATTACTGGTCTGGA